>NW_017190480.1:0-11268 GCF_001704415.2 Capra hircus | reverse complement strand
TCCTCTCTCTGGAGCTATGAGGCTGAAATGGGGCTCCTCTGGATGTGGCGGGACTCTCGAGCTTCTCTCGAATGGAGAGTGTGTGTCGGGGAACTTCTTGAGTTGCAGCAAGGGTGTGAAGGACCCTTTGGAAGTTCCAGAAGTTAGGTGTGATTAGCCTCGAGACGCCTGATCGGAAATGGGCCTCATCTCGCCTGGAGGGGAGAACCTACTGGATTTTCTCGAGTTGCGGCAGGTGCTTTCGACTTAAGACGGGGACCTCAGGGAGCCGCTCTGGTGGACTCAGGAAAAATCCCAGTCCCATGGCCGTTGCTCAGGGACTTCTCGGGAACGTTCCCGTCGATGCCGGGGCCTAAGACCTTTTGTGGAGTCGGTGCCGGAAACTGAGGATTCCTCTCCAGTGCTGACATATATCTTGGGGTACTTCTGGAGTCTCCCCAGGGGAGTCAGTCCTCGTCAGGAGTGGGGGCATGCACGTGCCCTTTCCTCCCGAGCTGTAGCAGCAGTGTCACGCTGCCCTTCGCGTGGATCAAGGGATCTGTGGCTTTCCCTCGAGGCTTTCCACGAGGCTTTCCACGAGGCTTTCCCACAGGGCTGTCCCACGTGCCACCGTGGTGTGAGTCGATCTTCGGCTTGAAAGTCGAGGCAGTGCAGGGAAAAACATTTTCCCTGTAATGGACTGAAACATCTGGGGAACTCTGGGAATGGAGGCACGACCCTGGAGTTCCTCTCGCCTTTCCTGTGGAGAGCGACTCCTCTTGAGATGCGACGGGAACGCCGGGAATTCTTTGACCGACCACGGAAGGGAAAAGATCCCTCCTCTCGAGCTAGGAGTCGTAAACGGGGCTCCTCTGGATGTGGGCGGGACTCTCGTGCTTCCTCTCGAGTGGAGACGGGTATGTTGGGGAACTTCTTGAGTTGCAGCAAGGTGTGAAGGACCCTTTGGAATGTTCCAGAGTTTTGGTGTGATTAGCCTCGAGACGCCTCAGCGGAAATGGGCCTCATCTCTCCTAGAGGGGAGAACCTCCTGGATTTTCTCGAGTTGCGGCAGGTGCTCACGACTTACAACGGGGACCTCAGGGACCCGCTCTGGTGGCCTCAGGAAAGGCCAGTCCCCAATCGAGTTGCTCGGGGGCCTTTCGGGATACCTCTCCCGTCGATGCCGGGCCTAAGACCTTGTGTGGATTCGGTGCCGGAACCTGAGGATTCCTCTCCAGTGCTGACATGGATGTTGGGTACTTCTGGAGTCTCCCCAGGGGAGTCATCCTCATCTCGAGTTGGGGGCATGCACGTGCCCTTTCCTCCCGACCTGTAGCAGCAGTGTCACGCTTCCCTTTGCGTGGATCAAGGGATCTGTGGCTTCCTCGGCTCCGAGGCCTTTCCCACAGGGCTGTGCCACGTGCCACCGTGGTGTGAGTCGATCCTCGGCTTGAAATTCCGAGGACAGTGCAGGGAAAACAGTTTTCCCTGGAATGGACTGAGACATCTGGGGGACTCTGGGAATGGTGGCACGACACTGGAGTTCCTCTCGCCTTTCCTGTGGAGAGCGCCTCCTCTTGAGATGCGACGGGAATCGCCAGGGAATACTTGACCGAACACGCAGGGAAAGGATCCCTCCTCTCGAGCTAGGAGGCGGACACGGGGCTCCTCTGGATGTGTGCGGGACTTTTGAGCTTCCTCTCGAGTGGAGACGGGTATGTCGGGGAACTTCTTGAGTTGCAGCAAGGGTGTGAAGGACCCTTTGGAAGTTCCAGGGTTTAGTTGTGATTAGCCTCGAGACGCCTCGGCGGAAATGGGCCTCATCTCGCCTGGAGGGAAGAACCTCCTGGAATTTCTCGAGTTGCGGCAGGTGCTCTCGACTTACGACGGGCATCTCAGGGACCCGAAATGGTGGCCTCAGGAAAGGCCAGTCCCCATGCGAGTTGCTCGGGGCCTCTCGGGATTCCTCTCCCGTCGATGCCGGGGCCTAAGACCTTGTGTGGATTCGGTGCCGGAACCTGAGGATTCCTCTCCAGTGCTGACATGGATCTTGGAGGTCTTCTGGATTCTCCCCAGGGGAGTCAGTCCTCGTCTCTAGTGGGGGCATGCACGTGGGATTTCCTCCCGAGCTGTAGCAGCAGTGTCATGCTTCCCTTGCGGGGATCAAGGGATCTGTGGCTTTCCCTTGAGGCTTTCCCACGAGGCTTTCCCACGAGGCTTTCCCACAGGGCTGTCCCACGTGCCACCGTGGTGTGAGTCGATCCTCGGCTTGAAAGTCGAGGCCATGCAGGGAAAACAGGTTTCCCTGGAATGGACTGAGACATCTGGGGGACTCTGGGAATGGTGGCACGACCCTGGAGTTCCTCTCGCCTTTCCTGAGGAGAGCGCCTCCTCTTGAGATGCGACGGGAATGCCGGAATTCTTTCCCGAACACTCAGGGAAAGGATCCCTCCTCTCGAGCTAGTAGGCGTAAACGGAGATACTCTGGATGTGGGCGGGACTCTCGTGCTTCCTCTCGAGTGGAGACGGGTATGTCGGGGAACTTCTTGAGTTGCAGGAATGGTGTGAAAGACCGTTTGGAAGTTTCAGAGGTTAGGTGTGATTAGCCTCGAGACGCCTCAGCGGAAATGGGCCTCATCTCGCCTGGAGATGAGAACCTCCTGGATTTTCTCGAGTTGCGGCAGGTGCTCTCGACTTACGACGGGGACCTCAGGGACCCGCTCTGGTGGCCTCAGGAAAGGCCAGTCCCCATGCTAGTTACTCGGGGGCCTCTCGGGATTCCTCTCCCGTCGATGCCAGGGCCTAAGACCTTGTGTGGAGTCGATGCCGGAACCTGAGGATTCCTCTCCAGTGCTGACATGGATCTTGGGGTACTTGTGGAGTCTCCTCAGTGGAGTCAGTCCTCGTCTCCAGTGGGGGCATGCACGTGCGCTTTCCTCCCGAACTGTAGCAGCAGTGTCACGTTTCCCTTCGCGAGGATCAAGGGATCTGTGTCTTTCCCTCGAGGCTTCCCCACGAGTGTTTCCATCGAGGCTTTCCCACAGGGCTGTCCCACGTACCACCCTGGTGTGAGTCGATCCTCGGCTTGAAAGTCGAGGCAGTTCAGGGAAAACAGGTTTCCCTGAATGGACTCAGACATCTGGGGGAGTCTGGGAATGGTGGCACGACCCTGGAGTTCCTCTCGCCTTTCCTGTGGAGAGCGCCTCCTCTTGAGATGCGACGGGAACGCCGGGAATTCTTGACCGACCAGGCAGGGAAAGGATCCCTCCTCTCGAGCTAGGAGGCGTAAACGGGGCTCCTCTGAATGTGGGCGGGACTCTCGTGCTTCCTCTCGAGTGGAGACGGGTATTTGGGGAACTTCTTGAGTTGCAGCAAGGGTGTGAAGAACCTTGTGGAAGTTCCAGAGGTTTGTTGTGATTAGCCTCGAGACGCCGCATTGGAAATGGGCCTCATCTCGCCTAGAGGGGAGAACCTCCTGGATTTTCTCGAGTTGCGGCAGGTGCTCTCGACTTACGACGGGGACCTCAGGGACCCGCTCTGGTGGCCTCAGGAAAGGCCAGTCCCCATGCGAGATGCTCGCCGGCCTCTCGGGATTCCTCTCCCGTCGATGCCGGGGCTTAAGTCCTTGTGTGGAGTTGGTGCCGGAACCTGACGATTCCTCTCCAGTGCCGACATGGATCTGGGGGTACTTCTGGAGTCTCCCCAGGGTAGTCAGCCCTCGTCTCCAGTGGGGGCATGCACGTGCGCTTTCCTCCCGAGCTATAGCAGCAGTGTCGCGCTTCCCTTCGCGTGGATCAAGGGTTCTGTGGCTCTCACTCGAGCTTTTCCCTCAGGGCTCTCCCACGTGCCACCGTGGTGTGAGTCGATCCTTGGCTTGTAAGTGGAAGCAGTGCAGGGAAAACAGGTTTCCCTGTAATGGACTGAGACATCTGGGGGATTCGGGGAATGGTGGCACGACCTTGGATTTCCTCTCGCCTTTCCTGTGGAGAGTGCCTCCTCTTGAGATGCGACAGGAACGCGGGGAATTCTTTCCCCACCACGCAAGGAAAGGATCCCTCCTCTCGAGATAGCAGGCAGGAACGGGGCTCCTCTGGATGTGGGCGGGACTCTCGTGCTTCCTCTCGAGTGGAGACGGGTATATCGGGGAACTTGTTGAGTTGCAGCAAGGGTGTGAAGGACCCTTTGGCTGTTCGAGACGTTAGGTGTGATTAGACTCGAGACGCCTCAGCGGAAATGGGTTTCATCTCGCCTGGAGGGAAGAATCTCCTGGATTTTCTCGAGTTGCGGCAGGTGCTCTCGACTTACGACGGGGACCTCAGGGACCCGCTCTGGTGGCCTCAGGAAAGGCCAGTCCCCATGCGAGTTGCTCGGGGGCCTCTCGGGATTCCTCTCCCGTCGATGCCGGGGCCTAAGACCTTGTGTGGAGTTGTTGCCGGAACCTGACGATTCCTCTCCAGTGCCGACATGGATCTTGGGGTACTTCTGGAGTCTCCCCAGTGGAGTCAGTCCTCGTCTCCAGTAGGGGCATGCACGTGCGCTTTCCTCCCGAGCTGTAGCAGCAGTGTAACGATTCCATAGGCGTGGACCAAGGGATCTGTGGCTTTCCCTCGAGGCTTTCCCACGAGGCTTTCCCACGAGGCTTTCCCACAGGGCTGTCCCACGTGCCACCGTGGTATGAGTCGATCCTCGGCTTGAAAGTCGAGGCCGTGCAGGGAAAACAGGTTTCCCTGGAATGGACTGAGACATCTGGGGGACTCTGGGAATGGAGGCACGACCCTGTAGTTCCTCTCGCCTTTCCTGTGGAGAGCGCCTCCTCTTGAGATGCGACGGGAACGCCGGGAATTCTTTCCCCACCACGCAGGGAAAGGATCCCTCCTCTCGAGATAGCAGGCAGAAACGGGCTCCTCTGGATGTGGGTGGGACTCTCGATGCTTCCTCTCGAGTGGAGACGGGTATGTTGGGGAACTTCTTGAGTTGCAGCAAGGGTGTGAAGAACCTTGTGGAAGTTCCAGAGGTTTGGTGTGATTAGCCTCGAGACGCCGCATTGGAAATTGGGCCTCATCTCGCCTAGAGGGGAGAACCTCCTGGATTTTCTCGAGTTGCGGCAGGTGCTCTCGACTTACGACGGGGACCTCAGGGACCCGCTCTGGTGGCCTCATGGAAAGGCCAGTCCCCATGCGAGATTGCTCGCGGGCCTCTCGGGATTCCTCTCCCGTCGATGCCGGGGCTTAAGTCCTTGTGTGGAGTTGGTGCCGGAACCTGACGATTCCTCTCCAGTGCCGACATGGATCTGGGGGTACTTCTGGAGTCTCCCCAGGGGAGTCAGCCCTCGTCTCCAGTGGGGGCATGCACGTGCGCTTTCCTCCGAGCTATAGCAGCAGTGTCGCGCTTCCCTTCGCGTGGATCAAGGGTTCTGTGGCTTTCACTCCGAGCTTTTCCCACAGGGCTCTCCCACGTGCCACCATGGTGTGAGTCGATCCTTGGCTTGTAAGTGGAAGCAGTGCAGGGAAAACAGGTTTCCCTGAAATGGACTGAGACATCTGGGGGTTTCGGGGAATGGTGGCACGACCCTGGATTTCCTCTCGCCTTTCCTGTGGAGAGTGCCTCCTCTTGAGATGCGACAGGAACGCGGGAAATTCTTTCCCCACCACGCAGGGAAAGGATCCCTCCTCTCGAGATAGCAGGCAGGAACGGGGCTCCTCTGGATGTGGGCGGAACTCTCGTGCTTCCTCTCAAGTGGAGACGGGTATGTCGGGGAACTTCTTGAGTTGCAGCAAGGGTGTGAAGGACCCTTTGGTAGTTCCAGAGGTAAGATGTGATTAGCCTCGAGACGACTCAGCGGAAATGGGCTTCATCTCGCCTGGAGGGGAGAACCTCCTGGATTTTCTCGAGTTACGGCAAGGGCTCTCGACTTACCGACGGGGACCTCAGGGACCCGTACTGGTGGCCGCAGGAAAGGCCAGTCCCCATGCGAGTTGCTCGGGGGCCTCTCGGGATTCCTCTCCCGTCGATGCCGGGGCCTAATATCTTGTGTGGAGTTGGTGCCGGACCTGTGGATTCCTCTCCTGTGCTGACATGGCATCTTGGGGTACGTCTGGAGACTACCCAGGGGAGTCACTCCTCGTCTCTGAGTGGGGGCATGCACGTGCCCTTTCCTCCCGAGCTCTAGGAGCAGTGTCACGCTTCCTTCAGGTGGATCAAGGGATCAGGGCTTTCCCTCGAGGCTTTCCCACGAGGCTTTCCCACAAGGCTCTATCACAGGGCTGTCCCACGTGCCACCGTGGTGTGAGTCGATCCTCGGCTTGAAAGTCGAGGCAGTGCAGGGAACACAGATTTCCCTGGAATGGACTGAGACATCTGGGGGACTCTGGGAATGGTGGCACGACCCTGGAGTTCCTCTCGCCTTTCCTGTGGAGAGCGCCTCCTCTTGAGATGCGACGGGAACGCCGGGAATTCTTTCCCGACCACGCAGGGACAGGATCCCGCCTCTCGAGCTAGGAGTCGGAATCGGGGCTCCTCTGGATGTGGGCAGAACTCTCGTGCATCCTCTCGAGTGGAAACGGGTATGCGGGGAACTTGTTGAGTTGCAGCAAGGGTGTGAAGGACCCTTTGGCTGTTCGAGACGTTAGGTGTGATTAGACTCGAGACGCCTCAGCGGAAATGGGCTTCATCTCGCCTGGAGGGAAGAATCTCCTGGATTTTCTCGAGTTGCGGAAGGTGCTCTCGACTTACGACGGGGATCTCAGGGACCCGCTCTGGTGGCCTCAGGAAAGGCCAGTCCCCATGCGAGTTGCTCGGGGCCTCTCGGGATTCCACTCCCGTCGATGCCAGGGCCTAAGACCTTGTGTGGAGTTGGTTGCCGGAACCTGACGATTCCTCTCCAGTGCCGATATGGATCTTGGGGTACTTCTGGAGTCTCCCCAGTGGAGTCAGTCCTCGTCTCCAGTAGGGGCATGCACGTGCGCTTTCCTCCCGAGCTGTAGCAGCAGTGTAACGATTCCCATAGGCGTGGACCAAGGGATCTGTGGCTTTCGCTGAGGCTTCCCCACGAGGCTTTCCCACGAGGCTTTCCCACAGGGCTGTCCCACGTGCCACCCTGGTGTGAGTCGATCCTCGGCTTGAAAGTCGAGGCAGTTCAGGGAAAACAGGTTTCCCTGAATGGACTGAGACATCTGGGGGACTCGGGGAATGGTGGCACGACCCTGGAGTTCCTCTCGCCTTTCCTGTGGAGAGCACCTCCTTTTGAGATGCGACAGGAACGCGGGGAATTCTTTCCCCACCACGCAGGGAAAGGATCCCTCCTCTCGAGATAGCAGGCAGGAACGGGGCTCCTCTGGATGTGGGCGGGACTCTCGTGCTTCCTCTCAAGTGGATACGGGTATGTCGGGGAACTTCTTGAGTTGCAGCAAGGGTGTGAAGGACCCTTTGGAAGTTCCAGAGGTTAGGTGTGATTAGCCTCGAGACGCCTCAGCGGAAATGGGCCTCATCTCGCCTGGAGGGGAGAACCTCCTGGATTTTCACGAGTAGGGGCAAGTGCTCTCGACTTACGACGGGGATTTCAGGGACCCGCTTTGCTGGCCTCAGGAAAGGCCAGTCCCCATGCGAGTTGCTCGGGGGCCTCTCGAGATTCCTCTCCCGTCGATGCCGGGGCCTAAGAGCTTGGGTGGAGTCGGAGCCGGAACATGAGGATTCCTCTCCAATGCTAACATGGATCTTGGGGTACTTCTGGAGTCTCCCCAGGGGAGTCAGTCCTCGTCTCGACTGGGGGCCTGGAAGTGCGCTTTCCTCTCGAGCTGTAGCAGCAGTGTCACCCTTCCCTTCGCTTGGATCAAGGGATCTGTGGCTTAGCCTCAAGGCTTTCCCATGAGCCTTTCCCACGAGGCTTTCCCACGGGGCTTTCCCACGAGGCTTTCCCACAGGGCTGTCCCACGAGTCTTTCCCACGAGGCTTTCCCACAGGGCTGTCCCACGTGCCACCTTGGGTGTGAGTCGATCCTCGGCATGAAAGTCGAGGCAGTGCAGGGAAAACATGTTTCCCTGGAATGGACTGAGACATCTGGGGGACTCTGGGAATGGTGGCACGACCCTGGAGTTCCTCTCGCCTTTCCTTTGGAGAGCGCCTCCTCTTGAGATGCGACGGGAATGCCGGGATTCTTTCCCGAAGACGCAGGGAAAGGATTCCTCCTCTCGAGCTAGGAGGCGGAAACGGGGCTCCTCTGGATGTGGGCGGGACTCTCGTGCTTCCTCTCGAGTGGAGACGGGTATGTCGGAGAACTTCTTGAGTTGCAGCAAGGGTGTGAAGGACCCTTTGGGAGTACCAGAGTTTAGGTGTGATTAGCCTCGAGACGCCTCAGCGGAAATGGGCTTCATCTCGCCTGGAGGGGAGAACCTCCTGGATATTCTCGAGTTGCAGCAGGTCCTCTCGACTTACGAGGGGGACCTCAGGGACCCGCTCTGGTGGCCTCAGGAAAGGCCAGACCCCATGCGAGTTGCTCGGGGGCCTCTCAGCATTCCTCTCCCGTCGATGCCGGGGCCTAAGACCATGTGTGGAGCCGGTGCCGGAACCTGAGCATTCCTCTCCAGTGCTGACATGGATCTTGGGGTACTTCTGGAGTCTCCCCAGGGGAGTCAGTCCTCGTCTCGAGTCGTGGAATGCACGTGTGCTTTCCTCCCGAGCTGTAGCAGCAGTGTCAGGCTTCCCATCGAGGGGATCAAGGGATCTTTGGCTTTCCCTCGAGGCTTTCCCTGAAGGCTTTTTCACGAGGCTTTCCCACAAGGCTGTCCCACGTGCCACCGTGGTGTGAGTCGATATTCGGCTTGAAAGTCGAGACAGTGCAGAGAAAGCAGGTTTCCCTGGAATGGACTGAGACATCTGGGGGACTCAGGGAATGGTGGCACGACCCTGGAGTTCCTCTCGCCTTTCCAGTGGAGATCGCATCCACTTGAGATGCGACGGGAATGCCGGGAATTCTTTCCCGACCACGCAGGGAAAGGATCCCTCCCTCGAGGTAGGGGCGGAAACGGGGCTCCTCTGGATGTGGGCGGGACTCTCATCCTTCCTCTGGAGTGGAGACGAGTATGTCGGGGAACTTCTTGAGTTGCAGCAAGGGTGTGAAGGACCCTTTGGAAGTTCCAGATGTTAGATGTGATTAGCCTCGAGACGCCTCAGCGGAAATGGGCCTCATCTCGCCTGGAGGGGAGAACCTCCTAGATTTTCTCGAGTTGCGGCATGTGCTCTCGACTTACGACGGGGATCTCAGGGACCCGCTCTGGTGGCCTCAGGAAAGGCCAGTCCGCCATGCGAGTTGCTCGCGGGCCTCTCGGGATTCCTCTCCCGTTGAAGCTGGGTCCTAAGACCTTGTGTGGAGTCAGTGCCGGAACCTGAGGATTCCTCTCCAGTGCCGACATGGATCTTGGGGTACTTCTGGAGTCTCCCCAGGGGAGTCAGACCTCGTCTCGACTGAGGGCATGCTCGGGCGCTTTCCTCCCGAGCTGTAGGAGCAGTGTCACGCTTCCCTTCGCGTGGATCAAGGGATCTGTGTCTTTCCCTCGAGGCTTTCCCACGAAGGCTTTCCCACGAGGATTTCCCTCAGGGCTGTCCCACGTGACACCGTGGTCTGAGTCGATCCTCGGCTTGAAAGTCCAGGCAGTGCAGGGAAAACAGGTTTCCCTGGAATGGACTGAGACATCTGGGGACTCTGGGAATGTGGCACGACCCTGGTTTTCCATCTCGCCTTTCCTGTGGGAGCGCCTCCTCTTGAGATGCGACTAGAACGCCGGGAATTCTTTGCCCGAACACGCAGGGAAATGATCCCTCCTCTCGAGCTAGGAGGTGGAAACGGGGCTCCTCTGGATGTGGGCGGGACTCTCGTGCTTCCTCTCGAGTGGAGACGGGTATGTCGGGCAACTTCTTGAGTTGCAGAAAGGTTGTAAAGGACCCTTTGGAAGTTCCAGAGGTTAGGTCTGATTAGCCTCGAGACGCCTCAGCACAAATGGGTCTCATCTTGCCTGGAGGGGAGAACCTCCTGGATTTTCTCGAGATGCGGTAGGTGCTGTCGACTTACGACGGCGACCTCAGGGACCCGCTCTGGTGGCCTCATGAAAGGCCAGTCCCCATGCGAGTTGTTCGGGGACACTCAGGATTCCTCTCCCATCGATGCCCGGGCCTAAGATCTTGTGTAGAGTCGGTGCCGGAACCTGAGGATTCCTCTCCAGTGCTGACATGGATCTTGGGGTACTTCTGGAGTCTCTCCAGGGGAGTCAGTCCTCGTCTCGAGTGGGGGCATGCACGTGCGCTTTCCTCCCGAGCTGTAGCAGCAGTGTCGCACTTCCCTTCGCGTGGATCAAGGGATCTGTGGCTTTCCCTCGAGGCTTTCCGATGAGGCTTTTCCACGAGGCTTTCCCACAGGGCTGTCCCTCTTGCCACCGTGGTGTGAGTCGATCCTCAGCTTGAAAGTCGAGGCTGTGCAGGGAAAACACGTTTCCCTGGAATGGACTGAGACATCTGGGGACTCTGGGAATGGTGGCACGACCCTGGAGTTCCTCTCGCCTTTCCTGCGGAGAGCGCCTCTTCTTGGGATGCCGACGGGAATACGGGAATTTTTTCCCTACCACGCAGGGACAGGATCCCTCCTCTCGAGCTATGAGGCGGAAACGGGGCACCTCTGGATATGGCGGAACTATGGTGCTTCCTCTCGAGTGGAGTCGGGTATGTCGGTGAACTTCTTGAGTTGCAGCAAGGGTGTGAAGGACCCTTTGGAAGTTCAGAGGTTAGGTGTGATTAGCCTCGAGACGCCTTAGCGGAAATGGGCCTCATCTCGCCTGCAGGGGAGAACCTCCTGGATTTTCTCGAGTTGCGGCAGGTGCTCTCGACTTACGATGGGGACCTCAGGGACCCGCTCTCGTGGCCTCAGTAAAGGCAAGTCCCCATGCGAGTTGGCACGGGGGCCACTCGGGATTCCTCTCCCGTCGATGCCGGGGACTAAGACCTTGTGTGGAGTCGGTGCCGGAACCTGAGGTTTCCTCTCCAGTGCTGATATGGATCTTGGGGTACGTCTGGAGTCTCCCAAGGGGAGTCAGTCCTCGTCTCTAGTGGGGCCTGCACGTGCGCTTTCCTCTCGAGCTGTAGCAGCAGTGTCACTCTTCCCTTCGCATATATCAAGGGATCTGTGGCTTTCCCTCGAGGCTTTCCACGAGGCGTTCCACCGAGGCTTTCCCCAGGGCTATCCCACGTGCCACCGTCGTGTGAGTCGATCCTCGGCTTGAAAGTCGAGGCCGTGCAGGGAAACAC
>NW_017190479.1:0-11269 GCF_001704415.2 Capra hircus | reverse complement strand
TACATTGGAAGGACTAATACTGAACCTGAAACTCCAATACTTTGGCCACTTGATGTGAAGAGCTGACTCACTTGGAAGTTGCTTTGATTTGCCTGTGAGTGTGGGAGCCCTCCCTGGGCAAAGGGCCTCAGGGTCATTGCCACTGAATCACGACCTCCAAGCAAGCGCATTCCAGCTGTGTGACATTCAGGAAGCAGGAGACTGGGAAAACTATCTTCCTTAGAGGAAGGAAAGTCATCCACAGAGAGTGTGTTTTCAGGCCTCTCTTTGCAGCAAGTGTTTTGCTTCTCAGACATCAGAGCTGCAGGCTTGCTCTGAGGGCCTCAATTGCAGAGTCAGGGCTGTGTGTCTCACTGCACTTTCCAAGCATTGCAGACACATTCCTAGGTTGGAGCAGTGCTTCCATGAGAAAGAAGCCTCGGGAGTGTGTCTGAGCGGGCTGAGTGCCATGCTAGGGTCACCTAGTCGAGGGCACCTTGCACATCCAATGGGCCCCAGGCGAGTAGCTATGGACCGGCCCTTCGGTTGAGATATCCCAAAGCAGGGAACAAAGCTAGCTCTGTCAGAAGGAGGAAAACAGCAATGGGATGGATTTTCAAGCAGTTGCTAAGTCACACCACGTTAGGGCTCCCCGGGAAAGAAATGCAAATTTTGGCCTCTAGGCCCAGTATCCAGATGTGTGCACAGGATATTTTCCCCACAGGATCCAAGAATGTTCCAGACAGACCTAAGCTCACTAGCTCTCTCCTGCAGAGGAAATGAAATATTGTTGCTGAACCACGAAAGATGCTGGGATTCTTGGCTTATGGAGGAGAAGAATTCAATCCAGGCCCAAGACGAGGCTTGATTGCTCAGAGCTTTTGTGCAATAGAGTTTTATTAAAGATAAAGGAGATAGAGAAAGCTTCTGACAGAGACATCACAAGGGCAGAAAACGTACCCCCTTGCTAGTGTTAGTAATGGAGTTATATACTCTCCAATAAGTTATGACAACGAACAAAAGAATGTCTGGAGGTTGTAAAGACTCACTAGACCTACTCCCATAATTTACATTTTAGATAACAGGATTAGCCAGAAGGTTTTTTCCAGAGACCCGTCCTCAAGAAGGATGCATGATTGTTATATAATCCTAAGGAATGTAGAGGGAAAAAAGTTTGTCCTTTCTTCCTCCTTGAGAATTCTAGACCCCTCTCTCCTGGGGACCCTTGAACTTCTTATAAACCTGCCTTGGCAATGACTCTCTCAGAAACATGATTGAACAGCCGTTTGGAGCTTCCTTTGACTTTCCCTGGGAGGAGGAGCCCTCCCTGAGCACAGGGCCTCAGGGGCCATGGCCAATGAAAAAGAATCTCCCAGCAAGTGCTTTTCAGCCCTGTGTGACTCTCAGCCACAGGAGGCTGAGAAAACTCTCTTCCTTGGAGGAAGGAAAGGCAGCCCAAGAGTGTGTTTCAGGCCTGTATCTTGCAGCAAGTGTTTGGCTTGTTAGACAGAAGACCTGCAGGCCTGTTCCAACAGACTCAATTCCAGAATCAGGGCCTTGTGTCTCCCTGCAGTTTCCTGGCCTTGCAAACACATTCCTAGGTGAGAGCAGTCCTGCCCATGGGGACTGCTGCGGGAGTGTGTCTGAGGGCCAGGTGTCATGCTGGGCGTCACCTGGTCGAGGGCACCTTGCACCTCCAATGGACCCCAGGCAAGGAGTTGCAGGCCACCACCTTGCTTCTGAAATCCCAAAATGGGGAGCAAAGCTCGCTCTGTCAGAGGGAAGAAAACAGCAACAGGATGGATTTTCAAGCAGTTGCTAGGCTGTACTGCGTTAGGGCTCCAAGGAAGGAAAATGCGAATTTTAGCCCCTACGACTGGTATCCAGGTGGGCTCCCAGGATGATTTCCCCGCAGGATCCAAGAACGTTCCAGACAGACCTGGGCTCACTAGCTCCCTCCTGCAGAGGAAACATGAGAGAACAGCTGTTTGGAGGTTGCTTTTGACTTCCCCTGGGAGGGTAGGATCCCTCCCTGGGTGCAGGGCCTCAGGGGCCATTGCTGAGAAATGCCCTCTAAGCCAGACCTTTGCAGCCTTGTATGACTCAGCACGGAGGAGACTGGAAAAGCTCTCTTCCTTGGAGGAAGGAAAGGCAGCCCCAGAGAGTGTGTTTTCACACCTGTATCTTGCAGCAAGTGTTTGGCGTCTCAGACGTCAGACCTCCAGGCCTGCTCCAACGGCCTCAGTTCCAGAGTCAGGGCCGTGTGTCTCCCTGCATTTTCTGAGCCTTGGGAACACATTCCTAGGTCAGAACAGTCCTGCCCATGGGGAAGGAGGCTGCGGGAGTGTGTCTGAGGGGTCGGGTGCCATGCTGGGGTCCAATAGACCCGGTACCTCCAATAGACCCCAGGACAACAGCGGTGGGGCTCCCCCTGGCTTCCGAAATGCCAAAGCGAGAAGCAAAGCTAGCTCTATCAGAAGGAAGAAAAGAGCAATCGGATGGATGTTCAGGCTGTTGCTGGGCCGCACCACTTCAGGTCCCCCCCGAGAGGAACAGGCGCCCTGTGGCCCCTAGGTCCGATATGCAGGTTAACACACAGGGTGTGTCCCCATAGGAGCCAAGAATTTTCCTGACAGACCTAGGCTCACTAGAGCTCTCCTACAGGGCAAAAGGGGTAGAACAGACTGTGGATGTGACTCTGCCTTTCCCAGAGAGCATGGGGCCCTCCTACGGCCCGGGCTCCAGGAAAATTGTCCCTGAAAAATGACCTCCAAGAAGCGCTTTTCCAGCAGGCTGGGATGCAGAGTTCACTAGATGCGGGAAAGTGATCGTCCTTCAGGGAAGAAGAGGCAGCCACCCAGTGTGTGTTTGCAAGCCTGTATTTGGAAGAACTGGTTAGCTCCTTCAAGGGAGACCTCCAGGTCTGCTCAGAGGACCGAAATTCCAGAGGCAGCACCATGCATCTCCCTGTCCTTTCTGAGCCTTGGAAGACATGTCTAGCTTATAGCGTATTGCTCATGAAGAAGCAGGATGCAGGAATGTGTCAGACATGACTGGGTGCCTTCCTGGGTTCAGCTCCGTGAGGGGCCTTTCCACTCAGAGTAGGTCCCATGCCTCCTTGGGGAGTAAGTGGGGCCCGCTTGCCTCCAAATTGCAAAGGCTGGAACAAGCTAGTTCTATCAGAGGTAAGAAAAGAGCAATTGGATGGATGTGGAAGCTGTTGCTGGCCGCACTGCTTCAGGCCCCCCACCCCTCCGCCCAGAGAGAAACAGGCGCCCTGTGGCCCCTAGGTCCTGGATGCAGTTTCACACATAGAATGTGTCCCCATAGGAGCCAAGAATTTTCCTGACAGACCTAGGCTCACTAGAGCTCTCCTACAGAGCAAAGGGGATGGGACAGATGTGTGGCTGTGGCTCTGCCTTTCCCTGGGAGTGTGGAGCGCTCCCTATGGCCCGGGCTCCAGGGGAAATTGCCCTGATAATGACCTCCAAGAAGCGCTTTTCCAACTGGGCTGAGACGTGGAGTTCTCAGGATGCAGGGAAAGCGAGTGTCCTTCGTTGAAGCAAAGGCAGTCACCTGTTATCATGACTTACTAGAATAGTAGGTTACCTTCTCCGGTTGGGCAGAGGCTTCCCTACCTGATCTGAAAAAGAAATGAAGTAGCTCGCTGATTTGAGAAATAATTCCCAGACTTGGGTTTCCAACCAGTATAGAATCCGACAATGGCCCTGTCTTTGTAGCCGCGTTAATTAACAGGTATGTGAAGCTCTAAATATCAGTGGAAATTACATACAGCATATAGGCCCCAGTGTTCTGGAATGGTGGAAAGAAACAACCAAACTCTTGAAGAGACACTTTCAAAATGGATCATAGAGATGACTGTACATGGATGGGCTTGCTTCCGGCAGACTTACTCATATTACGGGTAACCGCACGTTCCCACAGTTGTTGTCCTTATGAAATTTTCTATGGGAGACCCCCTCCCACAGTGAGGCAGGTGTTAGCAGATTTGCACAAGTAAGGGGTGGGATTTCACAGCAGATGGAACAATTAGGTAAGGTAATAAATCAGGTAACTAAGTTTGTATAAAAAAGAATCTCATTCCCCTTGAGGAACAGATTCATGAATTTGTGCTCAGTGATCAGGTGTGGCTCAATGACTGGAAACACAATTCCTTGGCCTGACATCGGAAAGGTCCTTATACTGTTGTTTTAGCCACAATTCTGAAAGAGATGGGAATACCAGACCACCTAACCTGCCTCTTGAGAAATCTGGATGAAGGTCAGGAAGCAACAGTTAGAGCAGGACATGGAACAACAGACTGGTTCAAAAAGGAAAAGGAGTATGTCAAGGCCTGTATATTGTCACCCTGTTTATTTAACTTATATGCAGAGTACATCATGAACATGCTGGGATGGAAGATACATGAACTGGAATCAAGATTGCCGGTAGAAATATCAATAACTTATATATGCAGATGACACCACCATTATGGCAGAACGTGAAGAGGAAGGTATGTCGGGGAACTTCTTGAGTGGCAGCAAGGGTGTGAAGGACCCTTTGGAAGTTCCAGAGGTTAGGTGTGGTTAGTCTCGAGATGCCTCAGCAGAAATGGGCTCATGTCGCTGGAATGGAGAGGCTCCTGGATATTTCGAGTTTCAGCAGGTGCTCTCCTTGTGTGGAGTCGGCCGGAAGCTGAGGATTCCTCTCCAGTGCTGACATGGATTTTGGGGTACTTCTGGAGTCTCCACAGGGAGTCAGGCCTCGTCTCGAGTGGGGGCATGAGCGTGCCATTTCCTCCCATGCTGTAGCAGCAGTGTCACGGTTCCCTTGCGTGGACCAAGGGATCTGTGGCTTTCCTCGAGTCTTTCCCACGAGCTTTCCCACAGGGCTGTCCCACGTGTCACGGTGGTGTGAGTCGATCCTCGGCGTGAAAGCCGAGGCAGTGCAGGGAAAACAGGTTCCTGTGGAACGGACTGACACATCTGGGCGAGTCTTGGAATGGTGGCACGACCCTGCAGTTCCTCTCCCCTTACCTTTGGAGAGCGCCTCCCTTGAGATGCAATGGGAATGCCGGGATTCTTTCCCGACCAGCAGGGAAAGGATCCTCATCTCGAGTACGAGCCGGAAACGGAGCTCCTCAGGATGTGGCCGGGACCATCGTGCTTCCTCTTGAGTGGAGACGGGTGTGTCGGGAACTTCTTGAGTTGCAGCTTGATGTGAAAGACTCTTTGGAAGTTCAGAGGTCACGTGTGATTAGCCTCGAGACACTCAGTGGAAACGGGCCTCATCTCGCCTGCAGGGGAGAACCTCCTGTATTTTACCGAGTTCGGCAGGTGCTCTCGACTTACGACGGGGACTTCAGGGACCCCTTCTGGGGCCGCAGGAAAGGCCAGTCCCCATGCGTGTTGCTATGGGGCCTCTCATGATTCCACTCCCGTCGATGCTGGGCCTAAGACCTTTTGTGGAGCGGGGCGGAACCTGAGGATTCTCTCCAGGGCTGACATGCATCTTGGGGTACTTCTGGAGTCTCCCAGGGGAGTCAGTGCTCGTCTCGAGTGGGGGCATGCACGTGCGCTTTCCTCCCGTGCTGTAGCAGCAGTGTCACGGTTCCCGTCGCGTGGATCAAGGGATCTGTGGCTTTCCCTCGAGGCTTTCCCCACGAGGCTTTCATACAGGGCTGTCCCACGTGCGCACCGTGGTGTGAGTCGATCCCTCAGCGTGAAAGTCGAAGCAGTGCAGGGAAAACAGGATCCTCTGGAATGGACTGAGACATCTGGGGGACTCTTGGAATGGTGGCACGACCCATGAGTTCCTCTCGCCTTTACTGTGGCAGCGCGCCTCCTCTTGAGATGCTTCGGAAACGTCGGGAATTCTTTCCCGGAGCAAGTAGGGAAGGATCCCTCATCTCGAGCTTGGAGGCGGAAACGGAGCTCCTCTGGAGGTGGCCGGACCCTCGTGCTTCCTCTGGAGTGTAGACGGGTATGTCGGGGAACTTCTTGAGTTTGTAGCAAGGGTGTGTAGGACCGTTTGGAAGTTCCAGAGTTTAGGTGTGATTACTCTCGAGACGCCGCAGAGAAAATGGGCCTCATCTAGACTGGAGCAGAGAACCTCCTGGATTTTCTCGAGTTGCGGCAGGTGCTCTCGACATACGACCGTGACCTCAGGGACAGTGTAGCAGATGTGTCCACGCTTCCCGTCATGGGGATCAAGGGATCAGTGGCTTTCCCTCGAGGCTTTCCCACGAGGCTTTCCCACAGGGCTGTCCCACGTGCCACCATGGTGTGAGTGGATCCTCGGCTTGAAGTCGAGGCAGTGTAGGGAAAACAGGTTCATCTGAAATGGACTGAGACATCTGGGGGACTCTTGGAATGGTGGCACGACCCTGGAGTACCTCTCGCCTTTCCTATTGAGAGCCCTTGCTCTTGAGATGCCACGGGAACGCCGAAAAAACTTTCCTGACTAACCAGGAATAGGATCCTTCATCTCGAGGCTGCCAGGCGGAAACGGGGTTCCTCTGAATGTGAGTCTCCCCAGGGGAGTCAGTCCTCGTCTCGAGTGGGGGCATGCACGTGCCCTTTCCTCCCGAGCTGTAGCAGCAGTGTCACGCTTCCCTTCGCATGGATCAAGGGATCAGGGGCTTTCCCTCGAGGCTTTCCCATGAGGCTTTTCCCACGTGGCTTTCCCACAGGGCTGTCCCACGTGCACCGTGGTGTGAGTCGATCCTCGGCTTGAAAGTCAAGGCAGTGCAGGGAAAACAGGTTTCCCTGGAATGGACTGAGACATCTGGGGGACTCTGGGAATGGTGGCACGGCCTGAAGTTCCTCTCGCCTTTTCTGTGGAAGCGCCTCCTCTTGAGATGCGACGGGAACGCCGGGAATCTTTTCCGACCACGCAGGGAATGGATCCCTCCTCTCGAGCTATGAGGTGGAAATGGGGCTCCTCTGGATGTGGGCGGGACTCTCGTGCTTCCTCTTGAGTGGAGACGGGTATGTTGGGGAACTTCTTGAGTTGCAGCAAGGGTGTGAAGGACCCTTTGGAATTTCCAGAGGTTAGGTGTGATTTGCCTCGAGACGCCTCAGCGGAAATGGGCCTCATCTCGCCTGGAGGGGACAACCTCCTGGATTATCTCGAGTTGCGGCAGGGGCTCTCACTTACGACGGGGACCTCAGCGACCCGCTCTGGTGGCCTTAGAAAGGCCAGTCCCCATGTGAGCTGCTCGGGGGCCTATCGGGATTCCTCTCCCGTCGATGCCGGGGCCTAAGACCTTGTGTGGAGTCGGTGCCGGAACCTGAGGATTCCTCTCCAGTGCTGACATGCATCTTGGGGTACTTCTGGAGTACTCCCCAAGGGGAGTCAGTCCTCGTCTCGAGTGGGGGCATGCACGTTCCGTTTCCTCCCGAACTGTAGCAGCAGTGTCACGCTTCCTTTCGCGTGGATCAAGGGATCTGTGGCTTTCGCTTCGAGGCTTTCCCACTAGGCGTTCCCACGAGGCTTTCCCACAGGGCTGTCCCACGTGCCACTGTGGTGTGAGACGATCCTCGGCTGAAAGTCGAGTCAGTGCAGGGAAAACAGGTTTCCCTGGAATGAACTGAGACATCTGGGGGACTGTGGGAATGGTGGCACGATCCTGGAATTCCTCTCGGCCATTCCTGTGGAGAGCGCCTCCTCTTGAGATGCGAGGGAACACTGGGAATTCTTTCCGACCACGCAGTAAAGGATTCCTCCTCTCGAGCTAGGAGGCTGGAAACGGGGCTCCTCTGGCATGTGGGCGGGACTCTCATGCTTCCTCTCGAGTGGAGACGGGTATGTCGGGCAACTTCTTGAGTTGCAGCAAGGTGTGAAGGACCCTTTGGAAGTTGCAGAGGTTAGGTCTGATTACGCTGAGACGCCACAGCACAAATGCGCCTCATCTCGCCTGGAGGGGAGAACCTCCTGGATTTTATCGAGTTGCGGCAGGTGCTCTCGACTTACGACGGGGACCTCAGGGACCGCCTCTAGTGGCCTCAGGAAAGGCCAGTCCAAATTGGAGATTGCTCGCGGGCTTCTCGGATTCCACTCCCGTCGATGCCTGGGGTCCTAAGACCTTGTGTGGAGTCAGTGCCGGAACCTGAGGATTCCTCTCCAGTGCCGACATGGATCTTGGGTACTTCTGGAGTCTCCACAGGGAAGTCAGTCCTCGTCTCGAGTGGGGGCATGCACGGGCGCTTTCCTCCCGAGCTGTTGGAGCAGTGTCACGATTCCCTTCGCGTGGATCAAGGGATCTGTGACTTTTCCTCGAGGCTTTCCCATGAGGCTTTCCCACGAGGCTTTCCCACAGGGCTGTCCCACGTGCCACCGTGGTGTGAGTCGATCCTCGGCTTGAAAGTCGAGGGAGTGCAGGGAAAACAGGTTTCCCTGGAATAGACTGAGACATCTAGGGGACTGTGGGAATGGTGGCACGACCCTTGAGTTCCTCTCGCCTTTCCTGTGGAGAGCGCCTCCTCTTGAGATGCGACGGGAACGCCGGGAATTCTTTCCCGAACACGCAGGGAAAGTATCCCTCCTCTCGAGCTAGGAGATGGAAACGGGGGCTCCTCTGGATGTGGGCGGGACTCTCGTGCTTCCTCTCGAGTGGAGCCGGGTATGTCGGGGAACTATTTGAGTTGCAGCAAGGGTGTGAAGGACCCTTTGGAAGTTCCAGATGTTAGATGTGATTAGCCTCGAGACGCCTCAGCGGAAATGGGCCTCATCTCGCCTGGAGGGGAGAACCTCCTGGATTTTCTAGAGTTGCGGGCAGGTGCTCTCGAGTTACGACGGGGACCTCAGGGACCCACTCTGGTGGCCTCAGGAAACGCCAGTCCCCATGGGAGTTGCTCGGGGGCTTCTCGGGATTCCTCTCCCGTCGATGCCGGGGCCTAAGACCTTGTGTGGAGTTGGTGCCGGAACCTGAGGATTCCTCTCCAGTGCTGACATGGATCTTGGGGTACTTCTGGAGTCTCCCAGGGGAGTCCAGTCCTTCGTCTCGAGTGGGGGCATGCACCTGCGATTTCCCCCCGAGCTGTAGCTGCAGTGTCGCGCTTCCCTTCGCGTGGATCAAGGGATCTGTGGCTTCCCTCGAGGCTTTCCCACGAGGCTTTCCCACAGGGCTGTCCCACGTGCCACCGTGGTGTGAGTCGATCCTCGGCTTGAAAGTCGAGGCAGTGCAGGGAAAACAGGTTTCCCTGGAATGGACTGAGACATCTGGGGGACTCTGGAATGATGGCACGACCCTGGAGTTCCTCTCGCCTTTCCTGTGGAGAGCGCCTCCTCTTGAGATGTGACGGGAACGCCGGGAATTCTTTCCCGACCACGCAGGGAAAGGATCCCTCCACTCGAGCTAGGAGGGCGGAAACGGGACTACTCTGGATGTGGGAGGGACTCTCGTGGCTTCCTCTCGAGCGTAGACAGGTATGTCGGGGAACTTCTTGAGTTTGCCAGCAAGGGTGTGAAGGACCCTTTGGAAGTTCCAGAGGTTAGGTGTGATTAGCCTCAAAACGCCTCATCGGAAATGGGCCTCATCTCGTCTGGAGGGGAGAACCTCCTGAATTTTCTCAAGTTGTGGCAGGTGCTCTCGACTTACGACGGGGACCTCAGGGACCCGCTCTGGTGGCCTCAGGAAAGGCCAGTCCCCATGCGAGTTGCTCAGGGACCTCTCGGGATTCCTCTCCCAGTCGATGCCGGGGCTTAAGACCTTGTGTGGAGTCGGTGCTGGAACCTGAGGCATTCCTCTCCAGTGCTGACATGGATCTTGGGGTACTTTCTGGAGTCTCCGCAGGGAGTCAGACCTTGTCTCGAGTGGGGGCATGCACGTGCACTTTCCTCCCGAGCTGTAGCAGCAGTTGTCACGCTTCCCTTCTCGTGGATCAAGGGATCAGTGGCTTTTCCTCGAGGCTTTCCCACGAGGACTTTCCCACGAGCTTTCCCACAGGGATGTCCCATGTGCCACCGTGGTGTGAGTCGATCCTCGGCTTGAAAGTCGAGGCAGTGCAGGGAAAACAGGTTTCCCTGGAATGGACTGAGACTATCTGGGGGACTCTGGAAATGTGGCACGACCATGGAGTTCCTCTCGCCTTTCCTTTGGAGAGTGCCTCCTCTTGAGATGTGACAGGAACGCCAGGGAATTCTTTCCCGAACACGCAGGGAAAGGATCCCTCCTCTCGAACTAGGAGGCGGAAACGGGGCTCCTCTGGATGCGGGCTGGACTCTCTGCTTCCTCTCGAGTGGAGACGGGTACGTCAGGGGAACTTCTTGAGTTGCAGCAAGGGTGTGAAGGACCCTTTGGAAGTTCCAGGGGTTAGGTGTGATTAGCCTGGAGACGCCTCAGCGGAAATGGGCCTCATCTCGCCTGGAGGGGAGAACCTCCTGGATTTTCTCGAGTTGCAGCAGGTGCTCTCGACTTCGACGGGGATCTCAGGGATGCGCTCTGATGGCCTCAGTAAAGGCCAGTCCCCATGCGAGTTGCTCGCGGGCCTCTCGGGATCCTGTCCCCTTGATGCCGGGGCCTAAGATCTTGTGTGGAGTCGGTGCCGAAACCTGAGGATTCCTCTCCAGTGCTGACATGGATCTTGGGGTATTCTGGAGTCTCCCCAGTAAAGTCATCTGCATCTCGAGTGGAGCATGCACATGCGATTTCCTCCCGAGTTGTAGCAGCAGTGTCACGCTTCCCTTCGCCTGGATCAAGGGATCTGTGGCTTTCCCTCGAGGCTTTCCCATAGGGCTGTCCCACGTGCCACCGTGGTGTGAGTCGATCCTCGGCTTGAAAGTCGAGGCAGTGCAGGGAAAACAGGTTTCCCTGGAATGGACTGAGACATCTTGGGGACTCAGGGAATGATGGCACGACCCTGGAGTTTCCTCTCGCCTTTCCTGTGGAGAAGTCTCTCTTGAGATGCGACGGAACGCGGGAATTCTTTCCGACGGGAAAGGATCCCTCCTCTCGAGCTATGGAGGCAGAAAGGGGCTCTGGATGTTTGGCGGGACTCTCGTGCTTCCTCTCGAGTGGAGACGGGAAAGTCAGGGAACTTCTTGAGTTGCAGCAAGGGTGTGAAGGACCCTTTGTAAGTTCCAGAGGTTAGGTGTGATTAGCCTCGAGACGCCTCAGCACAATGGGCCACATATCGCCTGGCGGGGGAATCTCCTGGATTTTCTCGAGTTGCGGCAGGTGCTCTCGACTTTACGACGGGACCTCAGGGACCGCTCTGTTGGCCTCAGGAAAGGTCAGTCCCCATGCCAGTTGCTAGGGCCCTCTCGGGATTCCTCTCCCGTCAATGCC
>NW_017190478.1:0-11270 GCF_001704415.2 Capra hircus | reverse complement strand
GATAGACAATAGCCTTAAATGTACAAAGAAAACAATGAATATTTTAGAAGATAGTAGAGGAATAAAGTTCCATACCTTTGGAGTGAAACATGATTTATTAAACAAGACACCAAAAGCATTAACTCTGAAAGAACTAAATTAATAAAGTGGACACTATGATTAAGACTTTTTTCTATTAAGATACATCATTTACTTAGCAAAAGTTCAAGCCACAGAATGGAATAGTTATTGGGCAACATAGCCTATGAAAGACTGTATTCAGAATATAAACATTCTCTACTGATAAATTAAGAAGACAGTCAGGTGTTCCAGGAAATAAGGAGACACTAACCAGAACATTAAAACCCAATGCTTGAGCTCCACTTTCACTTTCACTAGAGGTACCTCTACATAAAATCTAAGAAACAGATTTCACAGCAGTCCTGGCCCCAGTGTATATGGCATCTATGGTTTCCATCACACTAAGCCCAGATGAACTCCTTTTTTAGAAATCAATTTCCATCTCTATGATTTAGTTCATAAATCTGCTACTCCTTTGTAATGGCTTTCCTTTCTATGAAGAAACTGTTTTAGGAAAACCCTTTCTAAATACTTTTTGCAGAAAAGATAGCTGTTTGACAAAAGACTTCATACCTTCAGTACATGCCAAGCACAATTTAGTATCCCAGATATCATCAATTAAAGAAAACAAAAATATGAAAGTAACTCCTTTCAGCTCTGAGATTTATTCTAAAAATCATCTGTAATGAACTTTCTTCAAGACAGTTGTATCAATAGCCTCTTTATTGCTTGCTTGTATCTTTGTTCTCTCAATGCAGTCCAATATTTATTCTACTGTTTAAGTGAAATTCCTGGTTTCAATAACAGAAACTACCCTGAAATAACATTGACTCAAGTCAATATCACAAAAGCAACATAATTCATACCATTTTACTAAGCAGAATGAAAAAAACAGAAAGTGTGAGACTACCATACAGGTATCAGTGTTCAGTTCAGTTCAGTTCGCTCAGTCGTGTCCGACTCTTTGCGAACCCATGAATCACAGCACGCCAGGCCTCCCTGTCCATCACCATCTCCCGGAGTTCACTCAGACTCACGTCCATCGAGTCAGTGATGCCATCCAGCCATCTCATCCTCTGTCGTCCCCTTCTCCTCCTGCCCCAATCCCTCCCAGCATCAGAGTCTTTTCCAATGAGTCAACTCTTCGCATGAGGTGGCCAAAGTACTGGAGTTTCAGCTTTAGCATCATTCCTTCCAAAGAAATCCCAGGGCTGATCTCCTTCAGAATGGACTGGTTGGATCTCCTTGCAGTCCAAGGGACTCTCAAGAGTCTTCTCCAACACCACAGTTCAAAAGCATCAATTCTTCGGGCTCAGCCTTCTTCACAGTCCAACTCTCACATCCATACATGACCACGGAAAAACCATAGCCTTGACTAGACGGACCTTAGTGGCAAAGTAATGTCTCTGCTTTTGAATATGCTATCTAGGTTGGTCATAACTTTTCTTCCAAGGAGTAAGCGTCTTTTAATTTCATGGCTGCAGTCACCATCTGCAGTGATTTTGGAGCCCAAAAAATAAAGTCTGACACTGTTTCCACTGTTTCCCCATCTATTTCCCATGAAGTGATGGGACCAGATGCCATGATCTTCGTTTTCTGAATGTTGAGCTTTAAGCCAACTTTTTCACTCTCCTCTTTCACTTTCATCAAGAGGCTTTTTAGTTCCTCTTCACTTTCTGCCATAAGGGTGGTGTCATCTGCATATCTGAGGTTATTGATATTTCTCCGGCAATCTTGATTCCAGCTTGTGCTTCTTCCAGTCCAGCGTTTCTCATGATGTACTCTGCATATAAGTTAAATAAGCAGGGTGACAATATACAGCCTTGACGTACTCCTTTTCCTATTTGGAACCAGTCTGTTGTTCCATGTCCAGTTCTAACTGTTGCTTCCTGACCTGCATACAGATTTCTCAAGAGGCAGGTCAGGTGGTCTGGTATTCCCATCTCTTTCAGAATTTTCCACAGTTTATTGTGATCCACACAGTCAAAGGCTTTGGCATAGTCAATAAAGCAGAAATAGATGTTTTTCTGGAACTCTCTTGCTTTTTCCATGATCCAGCGGATGTTGGCAATTTGATCTCTGGTTCCTCTGCCTTTTCTAAAACCAGCTTGAACATCAGGAAGTTCACGGTTCACGTATTGCTGAAGCCTGGCTTGGAGAATTTTGAGCATTACTTTACTAGCATGTGAGATGAGTGCAATTGTGGTAGTTTGAGCATTCTTTGGCATTGCCTTTCTTTGGGATTGGAATGAAAACTGACCTTTTCCAGTCCTGTGGCCACTGCTGAGTTTTCCAAATTTGCTGGCATATTGAGTGCAGCACTTTCAGGATTTGAAAAGCTCAACTGGAATTCCATCACCTCCACTAGCTTTGTTCGTAGTGATGCTTTCTAAGGCCCACTTGACTTCACATTCCAGGATGTCTGGCTCTAGATGAGTGATCACACCATCATGATTATCTGGGTCTGAAGATCTTTTTGTACAGTTCTTCTGTGTATTCTTGCACCTCTTCTTAATATCTTCTGCTTCTGTTAGGTCCATACCATTTCTGTCCTTTATCGAGCCCATCTTTGCATGAAATGTTCCCTTGGTATCTCTAATTTTCTTGAAGAGATCTCTAGTCTTTCCCATTCTGTTGTTTTCCTCTATTTCTTTGCATTGATCGCTGAAGAAGGCTTTCTTATCTCTTCTTGCTATTCTTTGGAACTCTGCATTCAGATGCTTATATCTTTCCTTTTCTCCTTTGCTTTTCACCTCTCTTCTTTTCACAGCTATTTGTAAGGCCTCCCCAGACAGCCATTTTGCTTTTTTGCATTTCTTTTCCATGGGGATGGTCTTGATCCCTGTCTCCTGTACAATGTCATGAACCTCATTCCATAGTTCATCAGGCACTCTATCTATCAGATCTAGGCCGATGCCCGGGTCTTTCTGATGTACAGTGGAAGTGAGAAATAGATTTAAGGCCTAGATCTGATAGATAGAGTGCCTGATGAACTATGGAATGAGGTTCATGACATTGTACAGGAGACAGGATCAAGACCATCCCCATGGAAAAGAAATGCAAAAAAGCAAAATGGCTGTCTGGGGAGCCTTACAAATAGCTGTGAAAAGAAGAGAGGTGAAAACAAAGGAGAAAGGAAAGATTAAGCATCTGAATGCAGAGTTCCAAAGAATAGCAAGAAGAGATAAGAAAGCCTTCCTCAGTGATCATCAAAGAAAAAGAGGAAAAAAACAGATGGGAAGGACTAGAGATCTCTTCAAGAAAATTAGAGATACCAGGGAACATTTCATGCAAAGATGGGCTCCATAAAGGACAGAAATGGTATGGACCTAACAGAAGCAGAAAATATTAAGAAGAGGTGGCAAAGAATACACGGAAGAACTGTACAAAACAGATCTTCACGACCAAGATAATCATGATGGTGTGATCACTCACCTAGAGCCAGACATCCTGGAATGTGAAGTCAAGTGGGCCTTAGAAAGCATCACTACGAACAAACCCAGTGGAGGTGATGGAATTCCAGTTGAGCTGTTTCAAATCCTGAAAGATGATGCTGTGAAAGTGCTGCACTCAATATGCCAGCAAATTTGGAAAACTCAGCAGTGGCCACAGGACTGGAAAAGGTCAGTTTTCATTCCAATCCCAAAAAAGGCAATGCAAAGAATGCTCAAACTACCGCACAATTCACTCATCTCACATGCTAGTAAAGTAATGCTCAAAATTCTCCAAGCCAGGCTTCAGCAATCATGAACCGTGAACTCCAGATGTTCAAGCTGGATTTAGAAAAGGCAGAGGAACCAGAGATCAATTGCCAACATCCGCTGGATCATGGAAAAAGCAAGAGAGTTCCAGAAAAACATCTATTTCTGCTTTATTGACTATGCCAAAGCCTTTGACTGTGTGGATCACAAGAAACTGTGGAAATTCTGAAGAGATGGA
Source organism: Capra hircus (assembly GCF_001704415.2). Taxonomy (NCBI): domain Eukaryota; kingdom Metazoa; phylum Chordata; class Mammalia; order Artiodactyla; family Bovidae; genus Capra; species Capra hircus. The sequence continues at coordinate 7,271 of NW_017190478.1, read as the reverse complement.
ATACCAGACCACCTGACCTGCCTCTTGAGAAATCTATATGCAGGTCAGGAAAACAGTTAGAACTGGACATGGAACAACAGACTGTTCCAAATAGGAAAAGGAGTATGTCAAGGCTGTATCTTGTCACCCTGCTTATTTAACTTCTATGCAGAGTACATCATGAGAAATGCTTGCCTGGAAGAAAGAACAGCTGGAATCAAGATTGCTGGGAGAAATATCAATAACCTCAGATAGGCAGATGACACCACCCTTATGCAGAAAGTGAAGAGGAACTAAAAAGCCTCTTGATGAAAGTGAAAGAGGAGAGTGAAAAAGTTGGCTTAAAGCTCAACATTCAGAAAACGAAGATCATGGCATCTGGTCCCATCACTTCATGGGAAATAGATGGGGAAACAGTGGAAACAGTGTCAGACTTTATTTTTGGGCTCCAAAATCACTGCAGATGGTGACTGCAGCCATGAAATTAAAAGATGCTTACTCCTTGGAAGAAAAGTTATGACCAACCTAGATAGCATATTCAAAAGCAGAGACATTACTTTGCCAACTAAGGTCGTCTAGTCAAGGCTATGGTTTTTCCAGTGGTCATGTATGGATGTGAGAGTTGGACTGTGAAGAAGGCTGAGCCCCGAAGAATTGATGTTTTGAACTGTGGTGTTGGAGAAGAATCTTGAGAGTCCCTTGGACTGCAAGGAGATCCAACAGTCCATTCTGAAGGAGATCAACCCTGGGATTTCTTTGGAAGGAATGATGCTAAAGCTGAAACTCCAGTACTTTGGCCTCATGTGAAGAGTTGACTCACTGGAAAAGACTCTGATACTGGGAGAGATTGGGGTCAGGAGGAGAAGGACGACCAAGGATGAGATGGCTGGATGGCATCACGGACTCGATGAACGTGAGTCTGAGTGAACTCTGGAGATGGTGATGGACAGGGAGGCCTGGCGTGTTGTGACTCATGCGATCGCAATGAGTCGGACACAACTGAGCGACTGAACTGAACTGATATATATATACAAGAATACTACTCAGCCATTTAAAAAATGAATGAAATCTTGCCATTTGCAATGAAATGGATAATGGATGGACCAGTGGGTATTATGCCAAGTGAAATAATCAGGCAGAGAAAGACAAATTTGGTACTATTATCACTTATCTGTGGAAGCTAAAACACAAAACAAATGAACAAGCATAACAGAAGAGAAACAGGATTATAGATACAGAGAAGAAGGAGGTGGTTGCCAGAGGAAAGGGGTAGAAAGAGGAAATAAATAGATGAGGGAGATTAAGAAGTATAAACTTCTAGCTGCAAAATATATGTCACAGGTGTGAAATGTACAGTGTGAGGAATTTAGGTAATAAATATGTATTATCTTTGTATGGTGACAGATTGCAATTAGATATCATGGTCTTCATTTTGAAATATATGTAAACATTGAATTACAAAATAAGGAAAGTAAGGAAGTATGCTTGTTCTAGAAAGAGAGAGAGAACACAGAGCAGTCAGGGGAAAATTCTCAGAGAGAGGGAGAGAAGAGATGGGAAGATACACAAAGGAGGAGACTGACAAAGCAAGATTAGGGTAGGACTAAGTGAGGATATAGGAATCCTGAGTCAATGATAAAGTCACTATTGTAAGAAGTTAAAGCAAACTATCAATCCTGTCTCCAGAAAAATATATATTTATATGTATCTGCAAATGTTGCATGCAATCTCAGGAGGTCACAAACTCCACAGACACCCCAACTTCTGAAAGTAAATCTTTTTCTTCATGTATATTTTGTTACTTTAAAATTTTTTATTTTATATTGGAGTATAGTTGATTTGCAGTGTTGTGTTTAAAGTAAAACTTTTCATTGAAGTATAACATACATATGAATAATTGGTGTCCCACTTCAAGTGAACTTGCTTTGTGTTACCAGAAACCAGATCAAGAAGCAGAACATCACCTGTCCCTCAGAATCCCTACCTTTCAGCCATGAACCATCCTGCAAGGATGACCACCATCCTGACTCCTATAACTATAGACTAGTTTGCTCTGTTTTTGAATTTTATATAAGTAGAATTATACAGGATGCATTCTTATAAGCCTGGTTTCTTTACTCAGTATTATGTTTGGGCAGTTCATACACATTGGTATATGGAGCTGTACTTCATTCGTTCTCATGTCTATATCATAGCCCACTTTATGATGGATGAGAGTTCATCCATTCTACAATCCATAAATATTTGGGTTTTTCCTGGTCTGGGAGTATTATAAACAGTGCTGCTATGAGCACTCTTGGACATGCCTTTTGATGAACATATGTACACATTCTGTTGGTTATACACCTAAGAATAGAGTTCCCAGGTCATAAGTTCTAGTAGATAATGGGTCTTATGTTTTTTGACAAGGAAAACAGGGATGCAGGGGAAGCAGAATTCATACAAGCTTTCAGTCTGAATCCTAGTATAAAGTTATACATGTTTTGCATTGGTCATTTATCCACACTGAGAATGAAATAAGACCACAACAATCAAAGACTTGATGAATAAACCCAAGGAGAGATTCATTGAAAAGATTAACAAAAGTTCTGACAAGTCAAGAAAAAAATAGAAAAAAAATTTAAGAAATATTAATTGCCAGATGGACTCAGGAAGTCTCAAAGAGTTGAGGAGATCAATAATTACTGACAAAACTGGAAAATAATGTTAGAGAATTATCTCTCCCCAAAAGTGGCAGGGACCAACACTTCTCACGGTCACTTTTCTTTAGAGCTTCAAAAAACAGATAATTCCCATGCTATTTAATCTGCTTTAGGACATAGGAAAAGATTGCAAAATCACAATACTGAAACTTGACAATCCATAAGTAAGAAAACTACAACCCATTTTTTCATATGACTAGAGATGCAACAGAAAGAAAATCCTAAGTAAATTACAAAGAGAATCCAATCTGTATTAAAAGACAATTCTTTGGATAAGTTAGTATTATTCTAGGGCTCCCCAGGTGGTGCTAGTGGTAAAGAACTTGTCTGCCGTGCAGGTGATATAGGAGATGTGGGTTCGATCTCTGGATTGGGAAGATTCCTTGGAGGAGGGCCTGGCAACACACTCCGTTATTCTTGCCTAGAGAATCCATGGACAGAGTAGGCTAACAGTCTATAATCCACAGGGTTGCACAGAATTGGACATGACTGAATAAACTTAGCATCCTAGGAATGGCAGGATATAAGAAATCTACTAATATAATGCATCTAATAATAATTCAGTATTTGTCAGAGTCTTTAAAAATATGTATACATAGCCTTTGACCTACAATTCCACTTTTTTGAATTCATCCTAAGAAGATATAACAGTTATATCCAAAGTTTTCACAAGGCTATTCCTTAGTGTTGTTTATATCAACAACAAAGACAAAAATAGAAACAACATAAAATGTCCAATAATACAAAACAGGGTCAGTTAAGCTATGCTCTACATATTAAATACATATGACCATGAAATAATATGCAGCCATTAAAAATAATTGCTGTAGAAAAGCTTTTAATAACATAGAAAACTATCCATGCCAAAAAATGCATATAGCATCGTTAAGTTTAAAAATATATTTGAAATTTTCATTTTTTAGCTACCTGTATTCTCCAGATTTTTTGCAGTTATCATGTATAACTTTTATAATATAGTGATAAGGATGTGAAGCAACAATTTTTAAAAATTCCTGTTTCTTATTTGTGTTTGGATGTGAAATATCAGAGAATCACCTTGGCATTCGCTTGAGGGACAGAAAGTCCTTTCATTTTTCTCCACCAGCTGGTTGACCCCACTTAGGGCCCTGCTTGAATCATAGGCCTCACCACTTCCCACCGAGCTATCAAACGTTATACAAGATTTCATCCAGTCTGCCTAGCACTGAGGCCAGATTCGCCCTCCACTGTGCCCCTGTTGCTTTCCTGCTATGGAACTTTCAATGGCTTCCCACCCACCCTAGCTTTCCAATTCAGGCTTCCAGAGCCTGATTCAATGTACCTGTCAGATCTTGTTTCTCAGGTACTGCCCCTTGCACACCCTCTTCAAGTCTACAATCAAGATCATCTCACACACTGTACCTCTTTTAGCTTCCACGTGTTTGACTCCACTGCTCTCCCTTCCAACGGTGCCCTTCCTCCCTCTTCCCCTGCCTCTGCCTATTAAGTCATCCTAATCTCTCCTTCAAGGCTTAGCTCAAATCCCCTTGCTTTCATGAAGACTACTCCAGCTCATACCTCTGACTCCAAATGGCCCTAAAAGTCTGAACAACATTTGAACTGTTGAAGTAGTGGGCAACGAGACAGTCTGCTTTACAAGGCCTTGTGGATTCATCTTTATCCTGAGCTCCCTGCCCTGCTGCCTTCCTGCTTAATTCCAGCAGCCCTTATACAAGTCAATACTCTTCAAAGTATGAACACTGGCAGATCACCCCCAGAGAGGGCAGAATTCCATCTCTCACCTTTGCGAGTCTCACTCAGTGGGTCATGGTTACTTGCCTGAGGACCCACCTCCTCTACGATGAATGACACCAGGAGTCACCTTGGTGATGACTGACACTCTCTTGTGACTGTGCCTTTACCTGGTTTTATCAATCATTGATAAATACTGATTGAGCCACTGAAGGTGTACAGCAGAAGATGAGGATTTTGTTTGTTAGGAAGATATACTAATAAGAACTCAGAAAAACGAGGAAGGCCATTTTGACACAACAGTGATTCTGGTGAATACTGAATGAGCATGTACTTCATGTCAGGCAGCACTTCTACATGCATTATCTTAGTGAGTCACAACAGCCTTAAGAAGTATATCCCAGGGCTTCCCTGGTGACTCAGTGGTAAAGAATCCGCCTGCCAATGCAGGAGACACAGTCTTTTGATCCCTGATCCAGGAAGATCCCACATGCTATGCAGCAACTAAGCCATGCAGCACAACTACTGAGCCTGTGCTCTAGAGCCCGGGAGCTGCAGCTACTACCCTATGTGCAGCAGCTACTGGAGGCTGAGTCCCCTGTGTTCCACAAGAGAAGCCACTGCAATGAGAAGCCTCCCCACTGCAACTAGAGTAGCCCTGCTACCCACAAGTAGAGGAAAGTCTGCACAACAATGAGGATCCAGTCAACAGTAAATAAACTGATTAAAAATAAACATTAAAACTTTTAAAAAAAGATGTTATTCCCATTATAGAGGAGGAAACTGAAACTTAAAACAGGTAAGTAACCATAAAGTTACTATCTGACCCAGTGATTCCACTTCTAGGTATTTACCACCCCCAAAATTGAAAACAGAGACCCAAGTAGATACTATGTTCATGCTGTGGACATGTACACCCATGTCCATAGCAGCCTTATTCACAGTAGCCAAAAGTGGAAACAACCTAAGTGTCCATCAACTGATGAATGAAGAAACAAATGGTGGTATACCACTTAACAGAATGTTGTTCAGTCACAAAAAGGCATGGAGGGGCCTTACCTTGTAGTCCGGTGGCTAAGATTCTACACGTCTAATGCAGGAGGCTCAGGTCCAATCCCTGGCCGGAATTAGAACCACATGCTGCAATGAAGACTGCAGATCTTGAGTTCTGCAGCTAACTCCCAGCACAACCAAATAAACAAATATTTAGAAAATGAATGAAGTTCTGACGTATGCTACAAAGTAGATGAACCTTGAAAACATCATGCCTAGAGAAACAAGCCAGTCACAAAAGACCAAATGCTATACGATTCCACTTATGTGAAACAGGCATATTCACAGAGACAGATTAGAGCTTACCAGGGACTGGGGGGAGGGGAAGGGGAGTTATTGCTTCATGGATATACTTTCTGTTTGGGGTTGTGAAAACAGTTTTGGAAGTAGACAGTGGTGATGGCTGTACAACACTGTGAAGCATATTCAATGCTACTGAATTGTACACTCAAATGGTAAACTTCATGCTAAACCTTTTAAGCCATATAGCTAGAGAGCGGTTAAGCTAGAATTTGAGCCTAAACCCATCTAACAATAGGGCCCCTGCTCTCGACGCAAAGGTTTCACTCCCCCTGGCAAAAGCAGCAACTAGGAATAAGAGAACTGGATTCTTGTCATCACTATCTGTGTAACTTTATTCAAGCCTGACTCTGGGAGGCCTCACTTTCCTCAGCTGATAAAATTGGATAGCTGTCTGTTGATTGTGATTTCATAGTACAGAGAGTCCCGAGCCGTGATTCCTGACCCAGATATCATTTGCTTCTGGCCTACTCTGGAGACGTTGATGGACAGGGAGCAAGGGACAGGGACTAGCTGTCTGTGCCCTTACCTAGCCCCTCCCTTAGGGGGTGTGCCCTGGTGTGGAGCCAGCTCTTGAAACAAGCCTCCTCTCCCCTTCCCTCCCCATTCTGGAGAGAGGACTACTGGCTGTGCTCCAGGATAAACTTCCACCAAGGCGAGTAATAACATAAAGTCAAGGAGAAGGTCAGGGGAGCCCTTAAAAGGCCTTCTTGCACCCTAAGGTGGGTGAAGCCACTCCACAGCTCTTTGTCCTGCCTGCTGCCACCCGGACACAATGTGGGTGCTCTTGGGTGTCTTTCTGCTCACCCTCGCCTATTTATTTTGGCCCAAGACCAAGCACTCTGCTGCCAAGTACCCCAGAAGCCTCCCATCCCTGCCCCTGGTGGGCAGCCTGCTGTTCCTCCCCAGACGTGGCCAGCAACACGAGAACTTCTTCAAGCTGCAGGAAAAAATATGGCCCATCTATTCCTTTCGTTTGGGTTCCAAGACTACTGTGATGATTGGACACCACCAGTTGGCCAGGGAGGTGCTTCTCAAGAAGGGCAAGGAATTCTCTGGGCGTCCCAAAGTGGTAAGTAATGCCTCTCATCCCTCCCCTCACCAGCCCCTGAGCATGTCGAGCTCTTTAGCCAAGGCCATGCCTGCAATGCCCCTTCTAGTTCCAGCAACCTGTGATTCGTCCAATAACAGACTGGTGGGGCTATGGTGGGGAGTGACCCCTCAGACCTCACCCAGCCTCTAAACTAGGCAGGAAGAATTAAAGGAAGACTTTATTTTCTGGCTTTTTCTGGAGGTGGGAAAGGGTGGGAGTGGTGGTTTGAGGGGTCAGGGCCCTTACACATCATCTCTCTCCCCGCTGAAAAAGTGAAAGCGTGAGCCGCTCAGTCTTGACCAACTCTTTGTGATCCCATGGACTAGCCCACCACACTCCTTGCTCCAGGCAAGCATACTAGGGTGGGGTTGCCATTTCCTACTCTGGGCAATCCTCCTGACCTGGGAATCAAA
>NW_017190477.1:0-11270 GCF_001704415.2 Capra hircus | reverse complement strand
TGGTGCTCAGAGAAGCCATCCCCAATGCGAGTTGCTTGGGACCAGAGCGGGTCCCTGAGGTCCCCGTCGTTAGGAGGCACCTGCCGCAACTCGAGAAAATCCAGGAGGTTCTCCCCTCCAGGCGAGATGAGGCCCATTTCCGCTGAGGTGTCTCGGAGGCTAATCACATCTAACATCTGGCAACTTCCAAAGGGTCCTTCACACACTTGCTGCAACTCAAGAAGTTCCCCCGACATTCCCGTCTCCACTCCAGAGGAAGCACGAGAGTCCCGCCCACTTCCAGAGGAACCCCGTTTCCACCTCCTAGCTCGAGAGGAGGGATCCTTTCCCTGCGTGCTCGGGAAAGAATTCCCAGCGTTCCCGTCGCATCTCAAGAGGACGCCCTCTCCATAGGAAAGGTGAGAGGAACTCCAGGGTCGTGTCACCATTCCCAGAGTCCCCCAGATGTCTCAGTCCATTCCAGGGAAACCTGTTTTCCCTGCACTGTCTCGGCTTTCAAGGCAAGGATCGACTCACACCACGGTGGCACGTGGGACAGCCCTGTGGGAAAGCCTCGTGGGATAGCCTCGTGGGAAAGCCTCCAGGGAAAGCCCCTAATCCCTTGATCCACGCGAAGGGAAGTGCGACACTGCTGCTACAGCTCGGGAGGAGAGCGCACGTGCATTCCCCCTCTCGAGAAGAGGACTGACTCCCCTGGGGAGACTGCAGAAGTACCCCAAGATCCATGTCAGCAATGGAGAGAAATCCTCAAGTACCGGCACCGAATCCACACAAGATCTTAGGCCCCGGCATCGACGGGAGAGGAATCCTGAGAGGCCCCCGAGCAACTCGCATGGGGACTGGCCTTTCCTGAGGCCACCAGAGTGGGTCCCTGAGGTCCCCGTCGTAAGTCGAGAGCACCTGCCGCAACTCGAGAAAATCCAGGAGGTTCTCCCCTCCAGGCGAGATGAGGCCCATTTCCGCTGAGGCGTCTCGAGGCGAATCACACCTAACCTCTGGAACTTCCAAAGGGTCCTTCACACCCTTGCTGCAACTCAAGAAGTTCCCCGCCATACCCGTCTCCACTCGAGAGGAAGCACGAGAGTCCCGCCCACATCCAGAGGAGCCCCGGTTCCGCCTCCCAGCTCGAGAGGAGCGATCCTTTACCTTCGTGGTCGGGAAAGAATTCCCGGCTTTCCCGTCGCATCTCAAGAGGAGGCGATCTCCACAGGAAAGGCGAGAGGAACTCCAGGGTCGTGCCACCATTCCCCGAGTTCCCCAGATGTCTCAGCCAATTCCTGGGAAACCTGTTTTCCCTGCACTGCCTCGAATTTCAAGCCGAGGATCGACTCACACCACGGTGGCACGAGGGACAGCCTTGTGGGAAAGCCTCGTGGGAAAGCCTCGAGGGAAAGCCTCGAGGGAAAGCCACAGATCCCTTGATCCACGCGAAGGGAAGATTGCCACTGCTGCTACAGCTCGGTAGGAAAGCACAAGTGCCTGCCACCACTCGAGACGAGGACTGACTCCCCTGGGGAGACTCCAGAAGTACCCCAAGATCCATGTCAGCACTGGAGAGGAATCCTCAGGTTCTGGTACCGACTCCACACAAGGTCTTAGGCCCCGGCATCGACGGGAGAGGAGTCCCGAGAGGCCCCCGAGCAACTTGCATGGGGACTGGCCTTTCCTGAGGCCACCAGAGCCGTTCCCTGAGGTCCCCGTCGTAAGTCGAGAGTACCAGCCGCAACTCGCGAAAATCCAGGAGGATCTCCCTTCAAGGGAGATGAGGCCCATTTCCGCTGAGACATCTCGAGGCTATTCACACCTAACCTCTGGAACTTCCAAAGGGTCCTTCACACCCTGGCTGCAACTCAATAAGTTCCCCGACATACCCGTCTCCACTCGAGAGTAAGCACGAGAGTCCCGCCCACATCCAGAGGAGCCCCGTTTCCGCCTCCTAGCTCGAGAGGAGTGATCCTTTCCCTGCGTGGTCCGGTAAGAATTCCCAGCGTTTAAGTCGCTTCTCAAGAGGAGGCGCTCTCCACAATAAAGGGGAGAGGAACTCCAGGGTCGTGCCACCATTCCCAGAGGCCCCCAGATGTCTCAGTCCATTCCAGGGAAAACTGTTTTCCCAGCACTGCGTCGACTTTCAAGCCGAGGATCGACTCACACCACGGTGGCATTTGGGACAGCCCTGTGGGAAAGCCTCGTGGGAAAGCCTCGTGAGAAAGCCTCGAGGGAAAGCCGCTGATCCCTTGATCCACGCAAAAGGAAGCGCGACACTGCAGCTACAGCTCGGAAGGAATGCGCACGTGCATGCCCCCACTCGAGACGAGGACTGACTCCACTGGGGAGACTCCAGAAGTACCCCCAGATCCATGTCAGCACTGGAGAGGAATCCTCAGCTTCCGGCACCGGCTCCACACAAGATCTTAGGCCCCGGCATCGACGGGAGAGGAATCCCGACAGGCCACCGAGCAACTCGCATGGGACTGGCCTTTCCTGAGGCCACCAGAGCGGGTCCCTGAGGTCCCCATCGTAAGTCGAGAGCACCTGCCGCAACTCGAGAAAATCCAGGAGGTTCTCCCCTTCAGGCGAGATGAGGCCCATTTCCGCTGAGGCGTCTTGAGGCTAATCACACCTAACCTCTGGAACTTCCAAAGGGTCCTTCACACCCTTTCTGCAACTCAAGAAGATCCCCGACATACCCGTCTCCACTCGAGAGGAAGCACGAGAGTCCCGCCCACATCCAGAGGAGCCCCTTTTCCGCCTCCTAGCTCGAGAGGTGGGATCCTTTCCATGCGTGGTCGTGAAAGAATTCCCGGCATTCCCGTCGCATCTCAAGAGGAGGGGCCCTCCACAGGAAAGGCGAGAGGAACTCCAGGGTCGTGCCACCATTCCCAGAGTCAACCAGATGTCTCCGTCCATTCCAGGGAAACCTGTTTTCCCTGCACTGCCTCGACTTTCAAGACGAGGATTGACTCACATCACAGTGGTACGTGGGACAGCCCTGTGGGAAAGCCTCGTGGGAAAGCCTCGTGGAAAAGCCTCGAGGCAAAGCCCCTGATCCGTTGATCAACGCGAAGGGAAGCGCGACACTGCTGCTACAGCTCGGGAGGAAAGCGCACGTGCATGCCCCCACTCGAGACGAGGATTGACGCCCCTTGGGAGCCTCCAGAAGTACCCCAAGATCCATGTCTGCACTGGAGAGGAATCCTCAGGTTCCGGCACCGACTCCACACAAGGTCTTAGGCCCCAGCATCGACAGGAGAGGAATCCCCAAGGACCCCGAGCAACTCGCATGGGGACTGGCCGTTCCTGAGGCCACCAGAGCGGGTCCCTGAGGGCCCATCGTAAGTGGAGACCACCTGCCGCAAATCTGGAATATCCAGGAGGTTCTCCCCTCCAGGCGAAATGAGGTCCATATGCACTGAGGCGTCTCGAGGCTAATCACACCTAAATTCTGGAACTTCCTACGGGTCTTTCACACCCTTGCTGCAACTCAAGAAGTTCCCCAACATACCCGTCTCCACTCGAGAGAAGCACGAGAGTACCGCCCACATCTAGAGGAGCCCCATTTCCGCCTCCTAGCTCTAGAGGATGGATCCTTTCCCTGCGTGGTCAGGAAAGAATTCCCGGCATTCCCTTCGCATCTCAAGATGAGGCGCTATCCAAAGGAAAGGCGAGAGGAACTCCAGGGTCGTGCCACATACCCAGAGTCCCCCAGATGTCTCAGTCCATTCCAGGGAAACCTGTTTTCCCTGCACTGCGTCTACTTTCAAGCCGAAGATCGACTCACACCACGGTGGCATGTGGGACAGCCCTGTGGGAAAGCCCCGAGGGAAAGCCACAGATCCCCTGATTCACGCGAAAGGAAGCGTGACACTGCTGCTACAGCTAGGGAGGAAAGAGCACGTGCATGCCACCACTCGAGACGAGGACTGACTCCCCTGGGGAGACTCCAGAAGTACCCCAAGATCCATATCAGCACTGGAGAGGAACCCTCAAGTTCCGGCACCCACTCCACACAAGATCTTAGGCCCCGGCATCGACGGGAGAGGAATCCCGAGAGGCCTCCGAGCATCTCGCATGTGGACTGGCCTTTCCTGAGGCCACCAGAGCGGGTCCCTGAGGTCCCCGTCTTAAGTCGAGAGCATCTGCCGCAACTCGAGAAAATCCAGTAGGTTCACCCCTCCAGGCGAGATGAGGCCCATTTCCGCTGAGGCGTCTCGAGGCTCATCACACCTAACCTCTGGAACTTCCAAAGGGTGCTTCACACCCTTGCTGCAACTCAAGAAGTTCCCCGACATACCCGTCTCCACTCGTGAGGAAGCACGAAGGTCCCGCCCACATCCAGAGGAGACACCGTTTTGGTATCGAAGCTCGAGATGAGGGATCCTTTCCCTGCTTGGTCAGGAAATAATACCCGCCATTCCGCTCGCATTTCAAGTTGAAGCGCTCTCCACAGGAAAGGCGAGAGGAACTCCAGGGTCGAGCAACCATTCACAGAGTCGCCCAGATATCTCAGTCCATTCCAGAGGAAACTGTTTTCCCTGCACTGCCTCGACTTTCACGGCGAGGATCGACTCTCACCACGGTGGAACGTGGGATAGCCCTGTGGGAAAGCCTCGTGGGAAATCCTCTTGGGAAAGCCTCGAGGGAAAGCCACAGATCCCTTGATCCACGCCTATGGAAGCGTGACACTCCTGCTACAGCTCGGAGGAAAGCGCACGTGCATGCCACCACTCGAGACAAAAACTGACTCCCCTGGGGAGACTCCAGAAGTACCCCAAGATCCATGTCAGCACTGGAGAGGAATCCTCAGGTTCTGGCACCGACTCCACACAAGGTCTTAGGTCCCGGCATCGACGGGAGAGGAATCCCGAGAGGCCCCCGAGCAATTCGCATGGGGACTGGTCTTTCCTGAGGCCACCAGAGCAGGTCCCTGAGGTCCCGGTCGTAAGTTGTGAGCACCTGCCTCAACTGGAGAAAATCCAGGTGGTTCTTCCCTCCAGGCGAGATGAGGCCCATTTCCCCTGAGCCATATCCAGGCTAATCACAACTAACCTATGGAACTTCCAAAGGGACCTTCACACACTTGCTGCAACTCAAGAAGCTCCCCGACATACCCGTCTCCAGTGGAGAGGAAGCACGAGAGTCCTGCTCACATCCAGTGGAGCCCCGTTTCCACCTCCTAGATCGAGAGAGGGATCCTTTCCCTGTGTGGTCGGGAAAGAATTCCCGGCATTCCCGTCGCATCTCAAGAGGAGGCGCTCTCCACAGGAAAGGTGAGAGGAACTCCAGGGTCGTGCCACCATTCCCAGAGTCAGCCAGATGTCTCTGTCCATTCCAGGGAAACCTGTTTTCCCTGCAATGCCTCGACTTTCAAGCCGAGGATCGACTCACACCACGGTGGCACGTGGGACAGCCCTGTGGGAAAGGCACGTGGGAAAGCCTCGTGGGAAAGGCTCGTGGGAAAGCCTCTAGGGAAAGCCACTGATCCCTTGATCCACGCGAAGGGAAGCGTATCACTGCTGCTAGAGCTCGGGAGGGAAGCGCACGTGCATGCCCCCACTCGAGACGAGGACTGACTACCCTGGGGAGACTCCAGAAGTACCCTAAGATCCATGTCAGCACTGGAGAGGAATCCTCAGGTTCCGGCACCGACTCCACACAACGACTTAGGCCCCAGCTTCGACGGGAGAGGAATCCCGAGAGGCCCCCGAGCAACTTGCATGGGGACTGGCCTTTCCTGAGGCCACCAGAGCGGGTCCCTGAGGTCCCCGTTGTAAGTCGAGAGCACATGCCGCAACTCGAGAAAATCCAGGAGGTTCTCCCCTCCAGCCGAGATGAGGCCCATTTCCGCTGAGGCGTCTCGATGCTAATCACACCTAACCTCTGGAACTTCCAAAGGGTCCTTCACACCCTTGCTGCAACTCAAGAAGTTCCCCGACATACCGGTCTCCACTCGAGAGGAAGCACGAGAGTCCCGCCCACATCCAGAGGAGCCCCGTTTCTGCCTCCTAGCTCGAGAGGAGGGATCCTTTCCCTGCCTTGTCCGTCAAGAATTCCCGGTGTTCCCGTCGCATCTCAAGAGGAGGTGCTCACCACAGGAATGGCGAGAGGAACTCCAGGGTCGTGCCACCATTCCCAGAGTCCCCCAGATATCTCAGTCCAATCCAGGGAAACCTGTTTTCCCTGCACTGACTCGACGTTCAAGTCGAGGATCGACTCACACCACGGTGGCACGTGGGACAGCCCTGTGGGAAAGCCTCGTGGGAAAGCTTCGTGGGAAAGCCTCAAGCGAAAGCAACAGATCCCTTGATCCACGCCTATGGAAGCGTGACACTCCTGCTACAGCTCGGGAGGAAAGTGCACGTGAATGCCCCCACTGGAGACGACGACTGAGTCCCCTGGGGAGACTCCAGAAATACCCCAAGATCCATGTCGGCACTGGAGAGAAATCCTCAGGCACTGGCACCGACTCCACACAAGGTCTTAGACTCCAGCATCGACGGGAGAGGTATCCCGAGAGACCCCGAGCAACTCGCATGGGAACTGGCCTTTCCTGAGGCCACCAGAGCGGGTCCCGGAGGTCCCCGTCTTAAGTCGAGAGCACCTGCCGCAACTCGAGAAAATCGAAGAGGTTCTCCCCTCCAGGCGAGATGAAGCCCATTTCCGCTGAGGCGTCTCGAGTGTAATCACACCTAACCTCTGGAACTTCCAAAGGGTCCTTCACACCCTTGCTGCAACTCAAGAAGTTCCCCGACATACCCGTCTCCACTTGAGAGGAAGCACGAGAGTCCCGCCCACATCCAGAGGAACCCCGTTTCCGCCTCCTAGCTGGAGAGGAGGGATCCTTTCCCTGGGTGGTCGGGAAAAAATTCCCGGCGTTCCCGTCGCATCTCAAGAGGAGGCGCTCTCCACAGGAAAGGCGAGAGGAACTCCAGGGTCGTGCCACCATTCCCAGAGTCCCCCAGATGTCTCAGTCCATTCCAGGGAAACCTGTTTTCCCTGCACTGCCTCGACTTTCAAGCCGAGCATCTACTCACACCACGGTGGCCCGTGGTACGGCCCTGTGGGAAAGCCTCGTGGGAAAGCCTCGAGGGAAAGGCCCTGATCCCTAGATCCACGCGAAGGGAAGCGTGACACTGCTGCTAAACTCGGGATGAAAGTGCACGTGCAATCCCCCACTCGAGACGAGGACTGACTCCCCTGGGGAGACTCCAGAAGTACCCCAAGATACATGTCAGCACTGGAGAGGCATGCTTAGGTTCCGGCACCGACTCCACACAAGGTATTAGGCCAAGGCACCGACGGGAGAGGAATCCCGAGAGGCCCCCGAGCAACTCGCATGGGGACAGGCCTTTCCTGAGGCCACCAGAGCGGGTCCCTGAGGTCCCCGTCGTAAGTCGAGAGCACCTGCCGCAAGTCGAGAAAATCCAGGAGGTTCTACCCTCCAGGCGACATGAGGCCCATTTCCGCTGAGGCGTCTCGATGCTAATCACACCTAAACTCTGGAACTTCCAAAGGGTCCTTCACATCCTTGCTGCAACTCAAGAAGTTCCCCCACATAGCCGTCTACACTCGAGAGGAAGCACGAGAGTCCCGCCCACATCCACAGGAGCCCTATTTCCGCCTCCTAGCTCGAAGGGGGGATCCTTTCCCTGCGTGGTCGGTCAAGAATTCCCGGCGTTCCCGTCGCATCTCAAGAGGAGGCGCTTTCCACAGGAAAGGTGAGAGGAACTCCAGGGTCGTGCCACCATTCCCAGAGTCCCCCAGATGTCTCAGTCCATTGCCAGGGAAACCTGTTTTCCCTGCACTGCCTCGACTTTCAAGCCGAGGATCGACTCACACCACGGTGGCACGTGGGACAGACCTGTGAGAAAGCCTCGAGGGAGAGCCAGAGATCCCTTGATCCACCCGAAGGGAAGCGTGACACTGCTAGTACAGCTCAGGAGGAAAGGGCACGTGCATGCCCCCACTCGAGACGAGGAATGACTCCCCTGGGGAGACTCCAGAAGTACCCCAAGATAGATGTCAGACCTGGAGAGGAATTTTCAGGTTCCTGCACCGAATCCACACAAGGTCTTAGGCACCGGCATCGACGGGAGAGGAATCCCGAGAGGCCCTCGAGCAACTCACATGGGGACTGGCCTTTCCTGAGGCCACCAGAGCGGGTCCCTGAGGTCCCCGTGGTAAGTCGAGAGCACCTGCCGCAACTCGAGAAAATCCAGGAGGTTCTCCCCTCCAGGCGAGATGAGGCCCATTTCCACTGCGGCGTCTCTAGGCTAATCATATGTAACATCTGGAACTTCCAAAGGGTCCTTCACACCCTTGCTGCAACTCAAGAAGTTCCCCGACATACCCGTCTCCACTCAAGAGGAAGCACGAGAGTCCCGCCCACATCCAGAGGAGCCCCGTTTCCGCCTCCTAGCTCGAGAGGAGGGATCCCTTCCCTGCGTGGTCGGGAAAGAATTCCCGGCGTTCCCGTCGCATCTCAAGAGGAGGCGCTCTCCACAGGAAAGGCGAGATGAACTCCAGGGTCGTGCCACCATTCCCAGAGTCCCCCAGATGTCCCAGTCCTTTCCAGGGAAAACTGTTTTCCCTGCACTGCCTCGACTTTCAAGCCGAGGATGAACTCACACCACGGTGGCACGTGGGACAGCCCTGTGGGAAAGCCTCGTGGGAAAGCCTCGTGGGAAAGCCTCGAGGCAAAGCCCCTGATCCCTTGATCCACGAGAAGGGAAGCGTGACACTGCTAGTACAGCTCGGGAGGAAAGCGCACGTGCATGCCCGCACTGGAGACGAGGACTGACTCCCCTGAGGAGACTCCAGAAGTACCCCAAGATGCATGTCAGCACTGGAGAGGAATGCTCAGGTTCCGGCACCTACTCCACACAAGATCTTAGGCCCCGGCATCAACGGGAGAGGAATCCCGAGAGGCCCCCGTGCAACTCGCATGGGGACTGGCCTTTCCTGAGGCCACCAGAGCGGGTCCCTGAGGTCCCCGTCGTAAGTCGAGAGCACCTGCCGCAACTCGAGAAAATCCAGGAGGTTCTCCCCTCCAGGCGAGATGAGGCCCATTTCCGCTGAGGTGTCTCGAGGCTAATCACACCTAACCTCTGGAACTTCCAAAGGGTCCTTCACACCCTTGCTGCAACTCAAGTAGTTCACAGACATATCCGTCTCCACTCGAGAGGAAGCACGAGAGTTCCCCCCACTTCCAAAGGAGTCCCGTTTCCGCCTCATAGCTCGAGAGGAGCGATCCTTTCCCTGCGTGGTCGGGAAAGAATTCCTGGCGTTCCCGTCGCATCTCAAGAGGAGGCGCTCTCAACAGGAAAAGCGAGAGAAACCCCAGTTTCGTGCCACAATTCCAAGGGACCCCCAGATGTCTCAGTCCATTCCGGAGGAACTTGCTTTCCCTGCACTGCCTCTACTTTCACGCCAAGGATCCACTCACTACACCATGGAACGTGGGTCAGCCCTGTGGGAAAGCCTCGTGGTTAAAGCCTCGAGGGAAAGCCACAGATCCCTTGATCCACGCGACGGGAAGTGTGACACTGCTGCTACACTTCCTGAGGAGAGCTCACGAGCATGCCCCCACATGAGATGAGCACAGACTCCCCAGGGGAAACTCCAGAAGAAAGCCAAGATCCATGTCAGCACTGAAGAGGAATCCTCAGGCTCCAGCCCAGACTCCACACAAGGTCTTAGGCCCCGACATCGACGGGAGAGGAATCCCGAAAGGCCCCCTTGCAACTCCCATGGGCACTGGCCTTTCCTGAGGCCACCAGAGCGGGTCCCTGAGGTCCCCGTCGTAACTCGAGAGACCCTGCCCAACTCTAGAAAATCCAGGAGGTTCTCCCCTCCAGGCGAGATGAGGCCCATTTCCTCTGAGGCGTCTGAAGGCTCATCACACCTAAACTCTGGAAACTCAAAAGGGTCCTTGCTGCAACTCAAGAAGTTCCCCGACATACCCGTCTCCACTCGAGAGGAAGCACGAAGGTCCCGCCCACATCCAGAGGAGACACCGTTTTGGTATCGAAGCTCGAGATGAGGGATCCTTTCCCTGCTTGGTCAGGAAATAATACCCGCCATTCCGCTCGCATTTCAAGGGGAAGCGCTCTCCACAGGAAAGGCGAGAGGAACTCCAGGGTCGAGCAACCATTCACAGAGTCGCCCAGATATCTCAGTCCATTCCAGAGGAAACTGTTTTCCCTGCACTGCCTCGACTTTCACGGCGAGGATCGACTCTCACCACGGTGGAACGTGGGATAGCCCTGTGGGAAAGCCTCGTGGGAAATCCTCTTGGGAAAGCCTCGAGGGAAAGCCACAGATCCCTTGATCCACGCGAAGGGAAGCGTGACTACTGCTGCTACATCTCGGGAGGAAAGCGCACGTGCATGACCCCACTCGAGACAAGGACTGACTCCCCTGGGGAGACTCCAGAAGTACCCCAAGATCCATGTCAGCACTGGAGAGGAATCCTCAGGTTCTGGCACCGACTCCACACAAGGTCTTAGGCCCCGGCATCGACGGGAGAGGAATCCCGAGAGGCCCCCGAGCAATTCGCATGGGGACTGGTCTTTCCTGAGGCCACCAGAGCAGGTCCCTGAGGTCCCGGTCGTAAGTTGTGAGCACCTGCCTCAACTGGAGAAAATCCAGGTGGTTCTTCCCTCCAGTCGAGATGAGGCCCATTTCCCCTG
Source organism: Capra hircus (assembly GCF_001704415.2). Classification (NCBI taxonomy): domain Eukaryota; kingdom Metazoa; phylum Chordata; class Mammalia; order Artiodactyla; family Bovidae; genus Capra; species Capra hircus. The sequence continues at coordinate 582 of NW_017190477.1, read as the reverse complement.
AGCCATATCCAGGCTAATCACAACTAACCTGTGGAACTTCCAAAGGGACCTTCACACACTTGCTGCAACTCAAGAAGCTCCCCGACATACCCGTCTCCAGTGGAGAGGAAGCACGAGAGTCCTGCTCACATCCAGAGGAGCCCCGTTTCCGCCTCCTAGCTCGAGAGGAGGGATCCTTTCCCTGCTTTGTCCGTCAAGAATTCCCGGTGTTCCCGTCGCATCTCAAGAGGAAGTGCTCACCACAGGAAAGGCGAGAGGAACTCCAGGGTCGTGCCACCATTCCCAGAGTCCCCCAGATATCTCAGTCCATTCCAGGGAAACCTGTTTTCCCTGCACTGACTCGACGTTCAAGTCGAGGATCGACTCACACCACGGTGGCACGTGGGACAGCCCTGTGGGAAAGCCTCGTGGGAAAGCTTCGTGGGAAAGCCTCAAGCGAAAGCAACAGATCCCTTGATCCACGCCTATGGAAGCGTGACACTCCTGCTACAGCTCTGGCGAGGAGAACGAGACCACAGTGTGGCAATAGAAATCTCCACACCACACTACTCGAGTACGAGATTTAATTCTTAAAAAAAAAAA
>NW_017190476.1:0-11270 GCF_001704415.2 Capra hircus | reverse complement strand
AAAGGTCTCTGGTGATTTACATTATCTTCTGGCCAAGAGGCTTGTTAACACTTTTTAGCTCTCTTCCTTAATGAATGTTAATTTTGTTTCCCTGAAGTGTTTTTTTTAATCTGCATCTCCTTAAAGCATTAAAGTTACATCTCTATAGAACAAAGGTGGCAGTGCGATAGAACAAAGGTGCAGTGGGATATAACAAAGAAGGTACTTAACTCGAGGATCTAATGTTGCTAATACTAGGTCTACTACTTGTTTTTCTATATACCAACTATATCTAAAAATAAAGGATATGAAAATTTGGCAGCAAACATTGACTCAACAAATGAAACTTATAATCAGTCCTATTCTAAAGATTTTGACTCCTCGGAAGCCCCTACATTCCTAGGATGTTTTAAGCTTCCTGTGCCTCCTGCGGTCAGGAGGCCTCAAACAAACACACTTGCAGAGTCCTGCAGGCAGGCTAGAAAGCCATCGGAGGGGTTTTTTGGATTGAAACACTCTTTCAAATGCAGAAGACTAAAGCCCTGAATTGACTTTTTCCAGAAAATGTCAGAAGAGTGGAAAAGCAGAGCACAAAAGCCGGCAGATTTTTGTTGGGGTACATGCTTAGGAATTTCCAGAGGGGCCCCTGAAGTCTGAGCACGCCTTGCGTATGTCAGCTTCCTTCCTCATGACCTTGTCACGGGCGGGATTCCTCACAAAGGCTTCCGGCAGGCGCTCTCCACAGGAAAGGCGAGAGGAACTCCAGGGTCGTGCCACCATTCCCAGAGTCCCCCAGATGTCTCAGTCCATTCCAGGGAAACCTGTTTTCCCTGCACTGCCTCGACTTTCAACCCAAGGATCGACTCACACCACGGTGGCACGTGGGACAGCCCTGTGGGAAAGCCTCGTGGGAAAGCCTCCTGGGAAAGCCTCGAGGGAAAGCTACAGATCCGTTGATCCACGCAAAGGGAAGCGCGACACTGCTGCTACAGCTCGGGAGGAAAGCGCACGTGCATGCCCCGACTCGAGACGCGGACTGACTTCCCTGGGGAGACTCCAGAAGTACCCAAGATCCATGTCAGGGCTGAGAGGAATCCTCAGGTTCCGGCATCGACTACACACAAGGTCTTAGGCCCGGCATCCGACGGGAGAGGAATCCCGAGAGGCCCCCGAGCAATTCGCATGGGGACTGGCATTTCCTGAGGCCACCAGGGCGGTCCCTGAGGTCCCCGTCTTAAGTCCACAGTACCTGCCGCAACTCGAGAAAATCCAGGAGGTTCTCCCCTTCAGGCGAGATGAGGCCCATTTCCCTGAGGCGTCTCGATGCTAATCACACCTAACCTCTGGAACTTCCAAAGGGTCCTTAACACCCTTGCTGCAACACAAGAAGTTCCTCGACATACCCGTTTCCAATCGAGAGGAAGCACGAGAGTCCCACCCACATCCAGAGGAGCCCCGTTTATCGCTTCATAGTTCCAGAGGAGGGATTCTTTTCCCTGTGTGGTCGAGAAAGAATTCCCGGCGATCCCGTCGCATCTCAAGTGGAGGCGCTCACCACAGGAAAGGCGAGAGGAACTCCTGGGTCGTGCCACTATTCCCAGAGTCCCCCAGATGCTCAGTCCATAACAGGGAAACCAGTTTTCCCAGCACTGCCTCGACTTTCAAGCCGAGGATCGACTCACACCACGGTGGTACGTGGGACAGCCCTAGTGGGAAAACGCCTCGTGGGAAAGCCTCCGTGGGAAAGCCTCCAAGGAAAGCCACAGATTCCTGGATCCACGCGAAGGGAAGAGTGACACTGCTGCTACAGCTCTGGAGGAAATTGCACATGCATGCCCCAATAGATATGAGGACTGACTCACCTGGGGAGACTCCAGAAGTACCCCCAAGATCCATGTAAGCACTGGAGAGGAATCCTCAGGTTCCGGCACCGGACTCCACACAAGGTCTTAGGCGACTGCATCTACGGGAGAGGAATCCGAGAGGCCCCCGAGCAACTCGCATGGCGTCTGGCCTTTCCTGAGGCCACCAGAGAGGGTCCCTGATGTCCCCGTCATAACTCGAGAGCACCTGCCACAACTCGAGAAAATCCAGGAGGTTCTCCCCTCCAGGCGAGATGAGGCCCATTTCCGCTGAGGGGTCTCGAGGCTAATCACACCTAACCTCTGGAACTTCCAAAGGGTCCTTCACACCCTTGCTGCAACTCAAGAAGTTCCCCGACATATCCGTCTCCACTCGAGAGGAAGCACGAGAGTCCCGCCCACATCCAGAGGAGTCCCGTTTCCGCCTCCTAGCTCGAGAGGAGGGATCCTTTCCCTGCGTGGTCGGGAAAGAATTCCCGGGGTTTCCCGTCGCATCTCAAGAGGAGGCGCTCTCCACAGGAAAGGCGAGAGGAACTCCTGGGTTGTGCCACCATTCCCAGAGTCCCCCAGATGTCTCAGTCCATTCCAGGGAAACCTGTTTTCCCTGCACTGCCTCGACTTTTCAAGCCGAGAATCGACTCACACCACGGTGGCACGTGGGACAGCCCTGTGGGAAAGCCTCGTGGGAAAGCCTCGTGGGAAAGCCTCGAGGGAAAGCCACAGATCCCTTGATCCACGCGAAGGGAAGCGTGACACTGCTGCTTCAGCTCGGGAGCAAATCTCACGTGGATGCGCCAACTCGAGACGAGGACTGAGTCCCCTGGGTAGGCTCCAGAAGTTCCCCAAGATCCATGTCAGCACTGGAGAGTAATCCTCAGGTTCCGACACCGATTCCACACATGGTCTTAAGCCCCGGCATCGACGGGAGAGGAATCCCGAGAGGCCCCTGAGCAACTCGCATGGGGATTGGCCTTTCCTGAGGCCACCAGAGCAGGTCCCTGAGGTCCCCGTCGTAAGTCGAGAGCACCTGCCACAACTCGAGAAAATCCAGGAGGTTCTCCCCTCCAGGGGAGATGAGGCCCATTTCCGCTGAGGCGTCTAGAGGCTAATCACACCTAACTTCTGGAACTTCCAAAGGGTCCTTCACACCCTTGCTACAACTCAAGAAGTTCCCCGGCATACCCGACTCCACTCAGGATGAAGCACGAGAGTCCCGCCCACATCCAGAGGAGACCCGTTTCGGCCTCCTTGCTCGAGAGACGGGTTCCTTTCCCTGCGTGGTCGGGAAAGAATTCCCGGCGTTCCTGTCGCATCTCAAGAGGAGGCACTCTCCACAGGAAAGGCGTGAGGAACTCCAGGGTTGTGCCACCATTCCCAGAGTCCTCCAGATATCTCAGTCCATTCCAGGGAAACCTGTTTTCCCTGCACTGTTTCGACTTTCAAGCAGAGGATCGACTCACACCACGTTGCCACGTGGGACAGCCCTGTGGGAAAGCCTCGTGGGAAAGCCTCGTGGGAAAGCCTCGAGGGAAAGCCACAGATCCCTTGATCCACGCGAAGGGAAGCGTTACAATGCTGCTACAGCTCGAGAGTAAAGCGCACTTGTATGCCCCCACTCGAGACGAGGACTGACTCCACTGGGGGAGAGTCCAGAAGTTCCCCAAGATCCTTTTCAGCACTGGAGAGGAATCCTCAGGTTACGGAACCGACTACCACACAATGTCTTAGGCCCCGGCATCGACGGGAGAGGGATCCCGAGAGGTCCCCGAGCAACTCCCATGGGGACTGGCATTTCCAGAGGCCTCCAGAGCGGTCCCTGAGGACAACGTCTCAAGTCGAGAGCACCTGCCGCAACTCGAGAAAATCCAGGAGGTTCTCCCCTCCAGGCGAGATGAGGCCCATTTCCGCTGAGGCGTCTCGAGGCTAATCACACCTAAACTCTGGAACTTCCAAAGGGTCCTTCACACCCTTGCTGCAACTCAAGAAGTTCCCCCGACATACCCGTCTCCACTCGAGAGGAAGCACGAGAGGTCCCAGCCCACATCCAGAGGCAGTCCCGCTTTCCGCCTCCTAGCTCGAGAGGAGGGATCCTTTCCCTGCGTGGTCGGGACAGAATTCCCGGCGTTCCCGTCGCATCTCAAGAGGAGGTCGCTTTCCACAGGAAAGGCGAGAGGAACTTCCAGAGGTCGTGCCACCATTCCCAGAGTCCCCCAGATGTCTCCGTCCATTCCAGGGAAACCTGTTTTCCCTGCACTGCCTCGACTTTCAAGCCGAGGATCGACTCACACCACGGTGGCACGTGGGACAGCCCTGTGGGAAAGCCTCGTGGGAAAGCCACAGATCCCTTGATCCACGCGAAGGGAAGCGTGACACTGCTGCTACAGCTCGGGAGGAAAGCGCACGTGCCTGCCCCCACTCGAGACGAGGACTGACTCCCCTGGGGAGACTCCAGAAGTACTTCCAAGATCCATGTCAGCACTGGAGAGGAATCCTCACGGTTCCGGCAACGACTACCACAAAAGGTCTTAGGCCCCTTCATCGACGGGAGAGGAATCCCGAGAGGCCCCGGAGCAACTCGCATGGGGACTGGCCTTTCCTGAGGCCACCAGAGCGGGTCCCTGAGGTCCCCGTCGTAAGTCGAGAGCACCTGCCGCAACTCGAGAAAATCCAGGAGGTTCTCCCCTCCAGGTGTGATGAGGCCCATTTCTGCTGAGGCGTCTCGAGGCTAATCACACCTAACCTCTGGAACTCCAAAGGTTCTTTCACACCCTTGCTGCAACTCAAGAAGTTCCCCGACATACCCGTCTCCACTCGAGAGGAAGCACGAGAGTACCGTAACATCCAGAGGGCCCCGTTTCCGCCTCATAGCTTGAGAGGAGGGATCCTTTCCCTGCGTGTTCGGGAAAGAATTCCCGGCGTTCTCCTCGCATCTCAAGAGGAGGTGGGCTCCACAGGAAAGGCGAGAGGAACTCCAGGGTCGTGCCACCATTCCCAGAGTCCCCCAGATGTCTAGGTCCATTCCAGGGAAACCTGTTTTCCCTGCACTGCCTCGAATTTCAAGCCGAGGATCGACCCACAGCACGATGACACGTGGGACAGCCCTGTGGTTAAGACTCGAGGGAAAGCCTCGTGGGAAAGCCTCGATGGAAAGCCACGGATCCCTTGATCCACGCGAAGGGAAGCGGGACACCGCTGCTACAGCTCGGGTGAAAGCGCACGTGGATGCCCCCACTCGAGTAGAGGACTGACTCCCCTGGGGAGACTCCAGAAGTACCCCAAGATCCATGTCAGCACTGGAGAGGAATCCTCAGGTTCCGGAACTGACTCCACACAAGGTCTTAGGCCCCAGCATCGATGGGAGAGGAATCCCGAGAGGCCCCCGAGCAACTCGCATGGGGACTGGCCTTTCCTGAGGCCACCAGAGCGGGTCCCTGAGGTCCCCGTCGTAAGTCGAGAGCACCTGCCGCAACTCGAGAAAATCCAGGAGGTTCTCCCCTCCAGGCGAGATGAGGCCCATTTCCGCTGAGGCGTCTCGAGGCTAGTCACACCTAACCTCTGGAACTTCCAAACGGGTCCTTCACACCCTTGCCGCAACTCAAGAAGTTCCCCGACATACCCGTCTCCACTCGAGACGAAGCATGAGAGTCCCGCCCACATCCAGAGGAGCCCCGTTTCCGCCTCCTAGCTCGAGAGGAGGGATCATTTCCCTGCGTGGTCGGGAAAGAATTCCCGGCGTTCCCGTCGCATCTCAAGAGGAGGCGCTCTCCACAGGAAAGGCGATGAGGAACTCCAGGGTTCGTGCCACCATTCCCAGAGTCCTCCAGATGTCTCAGTCCATTCCAGGGAAAACCTGTTTTCCCTGCACTGCTTCGACTTTCAAGCGAGGATCGACTCACACCACGTTGCCACGTGGGACAGCCCTGTGGGAAAGCCTCGTGGGAAAGCCTCGTGGGAAAGCCTCGAGGGAAAGCCACAGATCCCTTGATCCACGCGAAGGGAAGCGTGTACAACTGCTGCTACAGCTCGGAGAGAAAGCGCACGTGTATGCCTCCACTCGAGACGAGGACTGACTCCACTGGGGAGAGTCCAGAAGTTCCCCAAGATCCATGTTCAGCACTGGAGAGGAATGCCTCAGGTTCCGGAACCGACTCCACACAATGTCTTAGGCCCCAGGCATCGACGGGAGAGGAATCCCGAGAGGTCCCCGAGCAACTCCCATGGGGACTGGCCTTTCCAGAGGCCACCAGAGCGGGTCCCTGAGGATCCCGTCGTCAAGTCGAGAGCACCTGCCGCAACTCGAGAAAATCCAGGAGGTTCTCCCCTCCAGGCGAGATGAGGCCCATTTCCGCTGAGGCGTCTCGAGGCTAATCACACCTAAACTCTGGAACTTCCAAAGGGTCCTTCACACCCTTGCTGCAACTCAAGAAGTTCCCCGACATACCCGTCTCCACTCGAGAGGAAGCACGAGAGTCCCACCCACATCCAGAGCAGTCCCGTTTCCGCCTCCTAGCTCGAGAGGAGGGATCCTTTCCCTGCGTGGTTCGGGAAAGAATTCCCGGCGTTCCCGTCGCATCTCAAGAGGAGTCGCTTTCCACAGGAAAGGCGAGAGGAACTCCAGGGTCGTACCACCATTCCCAGAGTCCCCCAGATGTCTCAGTCCATTCCAGGGAAACCTGTTTTCCCTGCACTGCCTCGACTTTCAAGCCGAGGATCGACTCACACCACGGTGGCACGTGGGACAGCCCTGTGGGAAAGCCTCGTGGAAGCTCGAGGAAAGCCACAGATCCCTTGATCCACGCGAAGGGAAGCGTGACACTGCTGCTACAGCTCGAGGGGAAAGCGCATGTGCATGCCCCCACTCGAGTCGAGGACTGGACTCCACTGGGGAGACTACAGAAGAACCCCAAGATCCATGTCAGCACTGGAGAGGAATCCTCAGGTTCCGGCACCGACTCCACACAAGATCTTATGCCCCGGCATAGACGGGAGAGGAATCCCGAGAGGCCCCCGAGCAACTCGCATGGGGACTGGCCTTTCCTGAGGCCACCAGAGCGGGTCCCTGAGGTCCCCGTAGTAAGTTGAGAGCACCTGCTGCAACTCGAGAAAATCCAGGAGGTTCTCCCCTCCAGGCGAGATGAGGCCCATTTCCGCTGAGGCGTCTCGAGGCTAATCACACCTAACCTCTGGAACTTCCAAAGGGTTCTTCACACCCTTGCTGCAACTCAAGAAGTTCCCCGACATACCCGTCTCCACTTGAGAGGAAGCACGAGAGTCCCGGCCACATCCAGAGGAGCCCCGTTTCCGACTCCTAGCCTGAGATGAGGGATCCTTTCCCTGCTTGGTCGGGAAAGAATTCCCGGCGTTCCCGTCGCATCTCAAGAGGAGGCGCTCTCCACAGGAAAGGCGAGAGGAACTCCAGGGTCGTGACACCATTCCCAGAGACAACCAGGTGTCTCAGTCCATTCCAGGGAAACCTGTTTTCCCTGCACTGCCGTCGACTTTCAAGCCGAGGATCGACTCACACCACGGTGGCACGTGGGGCAGCCCTGTGGGAAAGCCTCGTGGGAAAGCCTCGTGGGAAAGCCTCGAGGGAAAGCCACAGATCCCTTGATCCACGCGATGGGAAGCGTGACACTGCTGCTACAGCTCGGGAGGAAAGCGCACGTGCATGCCCCCACTCGAGACGAGGACTGAGTCTCCTGGGGAGACTACCAGAAGTACCCCAAGATCCATGTCAGCACTGGAGAGGAATCCTCAGGTTCTGGCACCGACTCCACACGAGGTCTTAGGCCGCAGCATCGGACGGGAGAGGAATCCCAAGAGTCCCCCGAGCAACTCCCATGGGGAATGGCCTTTCCTGAGGCCACCAGAATGGGTCCCTGAGGTCCCCGTCGAAAGTCGAGAGCACCTGCCGCAACTCGAGAACATCCAGGAGGTTCTCCCCTCCAGGCGAGATGAGTGCCATTTCCGCTGAGGCATCTCGAGGCTAATCACACCTAACCTCTGGAGCTTCCAAAAGGTCCTTCGCACCCTTGATGCAACTCAGGAAGTTTCCCGACATACCCGTCTCCACTCGAGAGGAAGCAGGAGAGTTCTGCCCACATCCAGAGGAGCCCCGTTTCCGCCTCCTAGCTCGAGAGGAGGGATCCTTTCCCTGCGTGTTCGGGAAAGAATTCCCGGCGTTCCCGTCGCATCACAAGAGGAGACGCTCTCCACAGGGAAGGCGAGAGGAACTCCAGGGTCGTGACACCATTCCCAGAGTCCCCCAGATGTCTCAGTCCATTCCAGGGAAACCTGTTTTCCCTGCACTGCCTCGACTTTAAAGCCGAGGATCGACTCACACCACGGTGGCATCGTGGGACAGCCCTGTGAGAAAGCCTCGTGGGAAAGCCTCGTGGGAAAGCCTCAAGGGAAAGCCACAGATCTCTTGATCCACGCGAAGGGAAGCGTGACACTTGTGCTACAGCTCGGGAGGAAAGCGCACGTGCATGCCCCGCTCGAGACGAGGACTGACTCCCCTGGGGAGACTCCAGAAGTACCCCAGGATCCATGTCTGCACTGGAGAGGAATGCTCAGGTTCCGGCACGGACTCCATACAAGATCTTAGGCCCTGGCATCGCGACGAGAGAGGAATCCCGAGAGGCCCCCAATCAACTCGCATGTGGACTGGCCTTTCCTGAGGCCACCAGAGCGGGTCCCTGAGGTCCCCGTCGTAAGTCGAGAGCGCCTGCCACAACTCTCGAGAAATTCAGGAAGTACTCCCTCCCAGGCGAGATGAGGCCCATTTCCCAGAGGCGTCTCGAGGCTAATCACACCTAACCTATGGAACTTCCAAAGGGTCCTTCACACCCTTGCTGCAACTCAAGAAGTTCCCTGACATACCCGTCTCCACTCGAGAGGAAGCACGAGATTCCCGCCCACATCTAGAGGAGCCCCGTTTCCGCCTCCTAGCTCGAGAGGAGGGATCCTTTCCCTGTGTCGGGAAAGAATTCCCGGCGTTCCCGTCGCATCTCAAGAGGAGGCCCTCTCCACAGGAAAGGCGAGCGGAACTCCAGGGTGTGCCACCAATTCTGATAGTCCCCCAGAGGTCTCAGTCCATTCCAGGGAAACCTGTATTCCCTGCACTGCCTCGAGTTTCAAGCCGAGGATCGACTCACACCACGTTGGCACGTGGGACAGCCCTGTGGAAAAGCCTCGAGGGAAAGCCTTGTGGAAAAGACTCGAGGAAAAGCCACTGATTCCTTGATCCACTCGACGGGAAATGACACTGCTGCCCATCTCGGAGGAAAGCGCACTTGCATGCCCCAAACGAGACGAGGACTGACTCCCCAGGGAGACTCAAAAGTACCCCAAAATCCATGTCAGCACTGGAGAGGAATCCTCAGGTTCCGGCACCGACTCCACACAAGGTCTTAGGCCCCCGGCATCGACGGGAGAGGAGGCCCTAGAGGCCCCCGAAACTCGCATGGGGACTGGCCTTTCCTGAGGCCACCAGAGCGGTCCCTGATGTCCCCGTCGTAAGTCGAGAGCACCTGCCAACTCGAGAAAATCCAGGAGGTTCTCCCCCTCCAGGCGAGATGAGGCCCATTTCCGCTGAGGCGTCTCGAGGCTAATCACACCTAACCTCTGGAACTTCAAAGGGTCCTTCACACCCTTGCTGCAACTCAAGAAGTTCCCCGACATACCCGTCTCCACTCGAGAGGAAGCACGAGAGTCCCGCCCACATCCAGAGGAGCCCCGTTTCCGCTCCTAGCTCGAGAGGAGGGTTCCTTTCCCTGCGTGTTCAGGAAAGAATTCCTGGCCTTCCCGTCGCAGCTCAAGAGGGGCGCTCTCTACAGGAAAGGCGAGAGGAACTCCAGGGTCGTGCCACGATTCCCAGAGTCCCCCAGATGTCTCAGTCCACTCCAGGGAAACGTGTTTTCCTTGCACTGCCTCGACTTTCAAGCCGAGGAATGACTCACACCACGGTGGCACGTTGGACAGCCATTTGGGAAAGCCTCGTGGGAAAGCCTCGTGGGAAAGCTCGGGGAAAGCCACAGATTCCTTCATCCACGCGAAGGGAAGCGTGACACTACAGCTACAGCTCGGGAGAAAGCGCACGTGCATGCCCCAACTCGAGACGAGGACTGACTCCCTTAGGGAGACTCCAAAAGTACCCCCAGGAACCATGTCAGCACTGGAGTGGAATCCTCCGGTTCCTGCACCGACTCTACACAAGGTCTTAGGCCCCAGCATCGACGGGAGAGGAATCCCGAGAGGCCCCATGCAACTAGCATGGGGACTGGCCTTTCCTGAGGCCACCAGAGCGGGTCCCAGAGGTCCCCGTCGTAAGTCGAGAGCACCTGCCGCAACTAGAGAAAATCCAGGAGGTTCTCCCTTCCAGGCGAGATGAGGCCCATTTCCGGTGAGGCGTCTCGAGGCTAATCACACGAACATCTGGAATTTCCAAAGGGTCCTTCAACACCTTGCTGCAACTCAAGAAGTTCCCCGACATACCGTCTCCACTCGAAAGGAAGCACGAGAGTCCGGCCCACATCCAGAGGAGCCCCGTTTCCGCCTCCTAGCTCGAGAGGAGGGATCCTTTCCCTTCGTGTTCGGGAAAGAATTCCCGGCGTTTCCGTCGCATCTCAAGAAGAGGCGCTCTCCACAGGAAAGGCGAGAGGAACTCCAGGGTCGTGCCACCATTCCCAGAGTCCCTCAGATGTCTCAGTCCATTCAGGAAACCTTTTTTTCCCTGCACTGCCTCGACTTTCAAGCCGAGGATCGACTCTCACCACGGTGGCACGTGGGACAGCCTTGTGGGAAAGACTCGAGGGAAAGCCTCGTGGGAAAGCCTCGAGGGAAAGCCACAGATCCCTTGATCCACGCGAAGGGAAGCCTGACACTGCTGCTATAGCTGGGAGGAAAGCGCACGTGCATGCCCCACTCGAGACGAGGACTGACTCCCCAGGGGAGACTCAGACGTACCCCAAGATCCATGTCAGGACTGGAGAGGAATCCTCAGGTTCCGGCACCGACTCCACACAAGGTCTTAGGACCCGGCATCGACAGGAGAGGAATCCGAGAGGCCCCCGAGCAACTCGCATGGGAATGGCCTTTCCTGAGGCCACCAGAGCAGTCCCTGAGGTCCCGTCGTAAGTCGAGAGCACCTGTCAAAACTCGAGAAATCCAGGAGGTTCTCCCTCCAGGCGAGATGAGGCCATTTCGCGAGGCGTCTCGAGGCTAATCAACCTAACCTCTGGAACTTCCAAAGGGTCCTTCACACCCTTGCTGCAACTCAAGAAGTTAGAAGTTTTCCCCGACTACCCCTTCCACCTCGATAGGAAGCACGAGCAGTCCGCCCACATCAGGAGGAGGACCCGTTTCTGCCTCATAGCTCCAAGAGGGAGGGATCCATTTCCTGCGTGGGTCTGGGAAAGAATTCCCCAG
>NW_017190475.1:0-11271 GCF_001704415.2 Capra hircus | reverse complement strand
ATCCACTCCATGGAAAGCATGACACTGCTGCTACAGCTCGGGAGGGAAGCACACGTGCATTCCCACTGGAGACGAGTACTGAATTCCCTGGGGATACTCCAGAAGTACCCAAGATCCATGTCAGCAATGGAGAGGAATCCTCAGGTTCGGGCACCGACTCCACACAAAATCTTAGGCACCGGCATCGAGGGAGAGGAATCCCGAGAGGCCCACGAGCAACTCGCATGGGGACTGGCCTTTCCTGAGGCCACCAGAGCGGGTCCCTGAGGTCCCCCGTAAGTCGAGAGCACCTGCCGCAACTCGAGAAAATCCAGGAGGTTCTCCCCTCCAGGCGAGATGAGGCCATTTCCACTGAGGCGTCTCGGCTAATCACACCTAACCTCTGGAACTTCCAAAGGGTCCTTCACACCCTTGCTGCAACTCAAGAAGTTCCCCGACATACCCGTCTCCACTCGAGAGGAAGCACGAAGAGTCCCGCCCACATCCAGAGGAGCCCCGTTTCCGCCTCCTAGCTCGAGAGGAGCGATCCTTTCCCTGCGTGGTCGGAAAGAATTCCCGGCGTTCCCGTCGAATCTCAAGAGGAGGCTCCACAGGAAAGGCGAGAGGAACTCCAGGGTCGTGCCACCATTCCCAGAGTCCTCCAGATGTCTAAGTCCATTCCAGGGAAACTGTTTTCCCTGCACTGCCTCGACTTTCAAGCCGAGGATCGACTCACACCACGGTGCCGTTGGACAGCCCTGTGCGAAAGCCTCCTGGGAAAGCCTCGTGGGAAAGCCTCGAGGGAAAGCAACAGATCCCTTGATCCACACGAAGGGATGCGTGACACTGCTGCTGCTGCTCGGGAGGAAAGCACACGTGCATGCCCCCACTCGAGACGAGGACTTACTCCCCTGGGGAGACTCCAGATGTACCCCAAGATCCATGTCAGCACTGGAGAGGAATCCTCAGGTTCCGGCACCAACTTCACACAAGATCTTAGGCTCCGTCATCGACGTAGAGGAATCCCGAGAGGCCCCGAGCAACTCGCAAGGGGACTGGCCTTTCCTGAGGCCACCAGAGCGGGTCCCTGAGGTCCCCGTCGTACGTCAAGAGCACCTGCCGCAACTCGAGGAAATCCAGGAGGTTCTCCCCTCCAGGCGAGATGAGGCCCATTTCCCCTGAGGCGTATCGAGGCTAATCACACCTAACCTCTGGAACTTCCAAAGGGTCCTTCACACCCTTGCTGCAACTCAAGAAGTTCCCCAACATACCCGTCTCCACTCGAGAGGAAGCACGAGAGTCCCGCCCTAATCCAGAGGAGCCCTGTTTCCGCCTCAGAGCTCCAGAGGAGGGATACGAACCCTGCGTGGTCGGAAAAGAATTCCCGGCGTTCCCGTCGCATGTCAAGTGGATTCGCTCTCCACAAGAAAGGCGAGAGGAACTCCAGGGTCGTGTCACCATTCCCAGAGACCCCAGATGTCTCAGTCCATTCCAGGGAAAACTGTTTTCCCTGCACTGCCTCGACTTTCAAGCCGAGGATCGACTCACACCAGGGTGGCACGTGGGACAGCCCTGTGCGAAAGCCTCGTGGGAAAGCCTCGTGGGAAAGCCTCGAGGGAAAGCCACAGATCCCTTGATCCACACGAAGGGAAGCGTGACACCGCTGCTACAGCTCGGGAGGAAAGCGCACGTGCATGCCACCACTCGAGATGAGGACTGACTCCCCTGGGGAGACTCCAGAAGTACCCCAAGCTCCATGTCAGTACTGGAGAGGAAACCTCAGGTTCCCGCACCGACTCCACACAAGGTCTTAGTCCCCGGCATCGACGGGAGAGGAATCCCGAGAGGCCCCCGAGCAACTCGCATGGGGACTGGCCTTTCCTGAGGCCACCACAGAGGGTCCATGAGGTTCCCGTCGTAAGTCGAGAGCACCTGCCGCAACTCGAGAAAATCCAGGAGGTTCTCCCCTCCAGGCGAGATGAGACCCATTTCCGCTGAGGCGTCTCGAGGCTAATCACACCTAACCTCTGGAACTTCCAAAGGGTCCTTCACACCCTTGCTGCAACTCATGAAGTTCCCGACATACCCGTCTCCACTCGAAAGGAAGCACCAGAGTCCCGCCCACATCCAGAAGAGCCCCGTTTCCGCCTGATAGATCCAGAGGAGGGATCCTTTCCCTGCGTGGTCGGGAAAGAATTCCCGGCGTTCCCGGCGCATCTCAAGAGGAGGCGCTCTCCACAGGAAAGGCAAGATGAACTCGAGGGTCGTGCCACCATTCCCAGAGTCCGCCAGAAAATTCCTTGTCGGGAATTTTATTGGCCTTCCGCGTAATCCTACCTATTCAGCCTTTTTCCTCCAGTTAATCTTCTTACTACCCTATAATTTCTTAATCTAATCTTACATTAATAAATACACAAGACTTTTCACGTCAACGCCGTCCATTCCGCCGAATTCCCTGGATGCAGCGGGCCTGGACACCGGCACACTGAGCTATCTTGGGGACTCTTGGAATGATGTCACGACACTGGAGTTTCTCTCGCCTTTCCTGTGGAGAGCGCCTCCTCATGAGATGCGGACGGGAACACCGGGGAATTCTTTCCGGAACATACAAGGAAAGGATACCTGACCGCGAGGTACGAGGCGGAAACGGGGCTCCTCTGGATGTGGTCGGGACTCTCGTGCTTCCTCTCGAGTGGAGTCAGGTATGTTGGGGAAACTTCTTGAGTTGTAGCAAGTGTGTGAAGGACCCTTTGGAAGTTCCAGAGGTTAGGTATGATTAGCCTCCAGACGCCTCAGAGGAAAAGGGCCTCATCTCGCCTGGAGGGGAGAACCTCCTGGATTTTCTCGAGTTGCGGCTGGTGCTTTCGACTTATGACGGGGACCTCAGGGACCCGCTCTGGTGTCCTCAGGAAAGGCCAGTCCCCATGCGAGTTGCTCGGGGGCCTCTCGGGATTCCTCTCCCTTCGACGCCGGGGCCTAAGACCTTGTGTGGAGTCCGGTGCCGGAACCTGAGGATTCCTCTCCAGTGCTGACATGCATCTTGCGTTACTTCTGGAGTCTCCCCAGGGGAGTCAGTCCTCGTCTCGAGTGCGGGCCATGCACGTTCGCTTTCCTCCCGAGCTGTAGCAGAACTGTCACGCTTCCCTTCGCGTGGATCAAGGGATCTGTGGCTTTCCCTCGAGGCTTTCCCACGAGGCTTTCGCCACGAGGCTTTCCCACGAGGCTTTCCCACGAGGCTTTCCCACAAGGCTGTCCCACGTGGCCACCATCGTGTTAGTCGGTCCTCCGCGTGAACGTCGAGGCAGTGCAGGGTAAACAAGTTCCTCTGGAAAGGACTGAGACATCTGGGGGACTCTTGGAATGGTGGAACAACCCTGGAGTTCCTCTCACCTTTCTTGTGGAGCGTGCCTCCTCTTGAGATGCGACAGGTACGACAGGAATTTTTCCCGGCCAATCAGGGAAAGGAACCCTCATCTTGAGCCAGGAGAGGGAATTGGGGCTCCTCTGGGATGTGGGTGGTACCCTGTTGATTCCTATGGAGTGGCGACGGGTCTCTCGTGGAACCTCTTGAGTTGCAGCCTAGGGTGTGAAGGACCCTTTGGAAGTTCCAGAGGTTAGGTGAGATTAGCCTCGAGACGTCTCAGTGGAAATGGGCCTCATCTCGCCTGAAGGGAGAATCTCCTTCATTTTCTCGAGTTGTGGCAGGTGCTCTCGACTTACGACGGGGACCTCAGGGACCCGTTCTGTTGGCCTTAGGAAAGACCAGTCCCCATGCGAGTTGCTAGAGGGCCTCTCGGGATTCCTCACTGGTACATGCCGGGGCCCAAGACCTTGTGTGGAGTGGGGCCAGAACCTGAGTATTCCTCTCCAGTGCTGACATGTTTTTGGGATACTTCTGAAGTCTCCCAAGGGGAATCAGTCCTCGTCTCGAGTGGGGGCATGCGCATGCGCATGCCCCTTCCTCCCGAGCTGTAGCAGCAGTGTCATGCTTCCCGTCGCGTGGATCAATGGATCTGTGGCTTTTCCTCTAGGCTTTTCCTAGAGGCTTTCCCACGAGGCTTTCCCACAGGGCTGTCCCCCGTGCCACCGTGGTGTGAGGCGATCCTCGGCATGAAAGTTTAGGCACTCTGTAAAAACAAGATCCTCTGGAATGGACTGAGACATCTGGGGACGCTTGAAATGGTGGCACGACCATGGAGTTCCTCTCTCCCTTCCTGTGGAGAGCGCCTCCACCTGAGATGCGACGGGAATGCCGGAAGTTCTTTCCCGACCAAGCAGGGAAAGGATCCCTCATCTCTAGCTAGGAGGATGAAACGGGGCTACTCTGGATGTGGGCAGGACCCTCGTGTTTCCTCTCGAGTGGAGATGGGAATGTCGGGGAACTTCTTGAGTTGCAGCAAGGGTGTGAAGGACCCTTTGGAAGTTCCAGAGATTAGATGTAATTAGCCTCGAGACACCTCATTGGAAATGGGCCTCATCTCGCCTGGAGGGGAGAACCTCCTGGATTTTCTCGAGTTGCGGCAGGTGCTCCCGACTTACGACAGGGACCTCAGGGACCCGCTCTGGTGGCTTCATCAAAGGCCAGTCCCCATGCCAGATGCTGGGGGGCTTCTCTTGATAACTCTCCTGTTGATGCCCGGGCCGAACAACTTGTGTGGATTCGGGGCCGGAACCTGACGTTTCCTCTGCAGTGCTGACATGGATATTGGGGTTCTTCTGGAGTCTCCCCTGGAGAGTCAATCCTCCTCTCAAGTGAGGGCACGCACGTGTGCTTTCCTCCCGAGCTGTAGCAGCAGGGTCACGCTTCCCGTCGTGTGGATCAAGGGATCTGTGGCTTTCCCTGGAGGCTTTCCCACGAGGCTTTCTCACAGGGCTTTCCCTCGTGCCGCCGTGGTGTGAGTTGATCCTCAGCGTGAAAGTCGAGGCAGTGCAGGGAAAACAGGTTCCTCTGGATTGGACTGATGCTGGGAGCCAGTATGAGGACTCCCGCCCGTGATAACGTCATGAGGAAGAAAGCTGACATAGGCATGGTGTGTTCAGACTTCAGGGACCCCTCTGGAAGTTCCTACGCACATACCCCAACAAAAATCTGCTGGCTTTTTTGCTCTGCTTTTCCACTCTTCTGACATTTTCTGGAAAAAGTCAATTCAGGGCTTTAGTCTTCAGCATTTGAAAGAGTGTTTCAATCCAAAAACCCCTCTGAATGCTTTCTAGCCTGCCTGCAGGACTCATACGGCTGGGCATGTGATTGTTTGAGGCCTCCTTTCCCCAGGAGGCACAGGAAGCTTAAAACATCCTAGGAATGTAGGGGCATCCGAGGAGTCAAAATCTTTATAATAGGACTGATTAAAAGTTTCATTTTTTGGGTCAATGCTTGCTGCTAAATTTTCATATCCTTTATTTTTAGATAGAGTTGGTATATTAAAAAAACAAGTAGTAGACCTGGTATTAGCAACATTAGATCTTTGAGTTAAGTACCTTCTTTGTTATAACCCACTGCACCTTTGTTTTATAGAGATGTAACTTTAATGCTTTAAGGAAACGCAGATTAAAGAAAAACACTTCAGAGGAAACAAAATTAACATTCATTAAGGAAGAGAGCCAAAAAGTGTTTAACAAGCCTCTTGGCCAGAAGATAATGTAAATCACCAGAGACCTTTTGTATACAAAATGATGTACAGAAAGAGTCTGGGGTGCGAACGCTACATAATTTTGTGTTACCCATTGAACTCCATGTTTTATCAAAAGTATAAAAGGCTTTATGAACAATAAAGGATGGGGCCAGTTTCTCGGGCCAGTTTCTCGAACTAGTCTCTCGGCATGGTTTCTTGAGACTCAGGCTCCCCCCGTGTCTTTTTCTCTCTTTCTTCTTCTCTCCCTTTCCTTCTCTCTGCTTTTTACTTTAACTTCAGGCTGAATCTCCACCAGGGGCGCGGAGGCTCGCCAGGTCTACTTACTTGCCTGGCTGTTAAGACCTGCCACGAAAGGGAGCTTAAGGTGTGGCACCCTTAGATATTCAAGCAGGGGCTGGTGGCCCAACGTAGATGGTGAAAATTCCTTGTCTGGAATTTTATTGGCCTTCCACGTAAACCAAGATATTCAGCCCTTTTCCTCCAGTTAATCTTCTTACTACACTATAATTTCTTAATCTAATCTTACATTAATAAATAAAAAAGACTTTCCACGACAACGCCGTCCATCCGTCGAATTCCCTGGAATCCAGCGGGGCTGGACCCCGGCAGACTGAGATATCTGGGGGACTCTTGGAATGGTGGCACGATCCTGGAGTTCCTCCGCCTTTCCTGTGGAGAGCGCCTCCTCATGAGATGCGACGGGAACACCGGGAATTCTTTCCCGAACATGCAGGGAAAGGATACCTGACCTCGAGGTATGAGGCGGAAACGGGGCTCCTCTGGATGTGGGCGGGATTCTCGTGCTTCCTCTCGAGTGGAGTCAGGTATGTCGGGGAACTTATTCAGTTGCAGCAAGGGTGTGAAGGACCCTTTGGAAAGTTCCAGATGTTAGGTATGGTTAGCCTCGAGACGCCTCAGAGGAAAAGGGCCTCATCTCGCCTGGAGGGGAGAACCTCCTGGATTTTCTCGAGTTGCGGCAGGTGCTCTTGACTTACTACGGGGACCTCAGGGACCCGCTCTGGTGGCCTCAGGAAAGGCCAGTCCCCATGCGAGTTGCTCTGGGGCCTCTCGGGATTCCTCTACCGTCGATGCCGGGGCCTAAGACCCTGTGTGGAGTCGGTGCCGGAACCTGAGGTTTCCTCTCCAGTGCTGACATGGATCTTGGGGTACTTCTGGAGTCTCCCCAGGGGAGTTAGTCGTCGTCTTGTGTGGGGGCATGAACGTGCGCTTTCCTCCCGAGCTGTAGCAGCAGTGCAACGCTTCCCTTCGCATGGATCAAGGGATCTGTGGCTTTCCCTCGAGGCTTTCCCACGAGGCTTTCCCACAGGGCTGTCCCACGTGCCATCGTGGTGTGAGTCGATCCTCGTCTAGAAATTCGAGTCAGTGCAGGGAAATCAGGTTTCCCTGAAATGGACTGAGACATCTGGGGGACTCTGGGAATGGTGGCACGACCCTGGAGTTCCTCTCGCCTTTCCTGTGGAGAACGCCTCCTCTTGAGATGCGACAGGAACGCCGGGAATTCTTTCCCGACCACGCAGGGAAAGGATCCCTCCTCTCGAGCTAGGAGGCGGAAACGGGGCTCCTCTGGATGTGGGCGGGTCTCTGGTGCTTCCTCTCGAGTGGAGACGGGTATGTCGGGGAACTTCTTGAGTTGCAGCAAGGGTGTGAAGGGTCCTTTGGAAGTTCCAAAGGTTAGGTGTGATTAGCCTCGAGACGCCTCAGCAGAAATGGGCCTCATCTCGCCTGGAGGGGACAACCTCCTGGATTGTTTCTAGTTGCGGCAGGTCCTCTCGTCTTACGACGGGGACCTCAGGGACCCGCTCTGGTGGCCTCAGGAAAGGCCAGTCCCCATGCGAGTTGCTCGGGGGCCTCTCGGGATTTCTCTGCCGTCCATGCCGGGGCTTAAGACCTTGTGTGGAGTCGGAGCCGGAACGTGAGGATTCCTCTCCAGTGCTGACATGGATCTTGGGGTACCTCCGGAGTCTCCCCAGGGGAGTCAGTCCTCGTTTCAAGTAGGGGCATGCACGTGTGCTTTCCTCCCGAATTACAGCAGCAGTGTCACGCTTCCCTTCCCGTGGATCAAGGAATCAGTGGCTTTTCCTCGGGGCATTCACATGAGGCTTTCACACGAGGCTTTCCCACAGGGCTGTCCCACGTGCCACCGTGGTGTGAGTCGATCCTCGGCTTGAAAGTTGAGGCAGTGCAGGGAAAACAGGTTTCCCTGCAATGGACTGAGACATCTGGGGGACTCTGGGAATGGTGGCACCACCCTGGAGTTCCTCTCGCCTTTCCTGTGGAGAGCACCTCTTTTCGAGATGCGACGGGAACGCCGGGAATTCTTTCCCGACCACGCAGGGAACGGATCCCTGCTCTCGAGCTAGGAGGCGGAAACGGGGCTCCTCTGGATGTGGGCGGGACTCTCGTGCTTCCTCTCGAGTGGAGATGGGTTTATCTGGGAACTTCTTAAGTTGCAGCAGGGGTGTGAAGGACCCTTTGGAAGTTCCAGAGTTTAGGTGTGATTAGCCTCGAGACGCCTCAGTGGAAATGGGCCTCATCTCGCCTGGAGGGGAGAACCTCCTGAATTTTCTCGAGTTGGGGCAGGTGCTCTCGACTTCCGACAGGGACCTAAGGGACCCGCTCTGTTGGCCTCAGGAAAGGCCAGTCCCCATGCGAGTTGCTCGGGGGCCTCTCGGGATTCCTCTCCCGTCGATGCCGGGGCCTAAGTTCCTTGTGTGGAGTCGGTGTCGGAACCTGAGGATTCCTCTCCAGTGCTGACATGGATCTTGGGGTACTTCTGGAGTCACCCCAGGGGAGTCAGTCCTCGTCTCGACTGGGGGCATGCACGTGCGCTTTCCTCCCGAGCTGTAGCAGAAGTGTCACGCTTCCCTTCGCGTGGAAAAGTGATCTGTGGGTTTCCCTCAAGGCTTTTCCACGAGGCTTTCCCACAGGGCTGTCCCACGTGCCACCGTGGTGTGAGGCGATCCTCGCCTTGAAATTCGAGGCAGTGCAGGGAAAACACCTTTCCCTGGAATGGACTGAGACATCTGGGGGACTCTGGGAATGGTGGCACGACCCTGGAGTTCCTCTCGCCTTTCTGTGGAGAGCGCCTCCTCTTGAGATGCGACGGGAAAACCGGGAATTCTTTCCCTACCACGCAGGGAAAGGATTCCTCCTCTCGAGCTATGAGGCGGAAATGGGGCTCCTCTGGATGTGGGCGGGACTTTCGTGCTTCCTCTCGATAGGAGCTGGGTATGTAGGGAACTTCTTGAGTTGCAGCAAGGGTGTGAAGGACCCTTTGGAAGTTCCAGAGGTTAGGTGTGATTAGCCTCGTGATGCCTCAGCGGAAATGGGCCTCATCTCGCCAGAATGGCAGAACCTCCTGGATTTTCTCGAGTTGCAGCAGGTGCTCTCGACTTACGACGGGGACCTCAGGGACCCGCTCTGGTGGCCTCTGTAAAGGCCAGACCCCATGCGAGTAGCTTGAGGGCCTCTCAGGATTCCTCTCCCCTCGATGCCGGGGCCTACGATTTTGTGTGGAGTCGGTACTGGAACCTGAGGATTCCTCTCCAGTGCTGACATGGATCTTGGGGAACTTCTGGAGTCGCCCCAGGGGAGTCAGTCCTCCTCTCTAGTGGGGGTATGCACGTGCTTTTTTCTCCCGAGATGCAGCAGCAGTGTCACGCTTCCCTTCGCGTGGATCAAGGGATCTGTGGCTTTCCCTGGAGGCTTTCCCACGAGGCTTTCCACGAGGCTATCCCACACGGCTGTTCCACCTGCCACGGTGGTGTGAGTGCGTTCCTCGGCTTGAAAGTCGAGGCAGTGTAGGGAATACAGGTTTCCCTGGAATGGACTGAGACATCTGGTGGACTATGGGAATGGTGACACGACCGTGGAGTTCGTCTCGCCTTTCCTGTGGAGAGGGCCTCCTCTGGAGATGCGACGGGAACGACGGGAATTCTTTCGCCAACACGCAGATAAAAGATCCCTCCTCTCGAGCTATGAGGCAGAAACCGGGCTCCTCTGGATGTGAGAGGGACTCTCGTGCTTCCACTCTAGTGGAGACGGGTATTTCGGGGATCTTCTTGAGTTGCAGCAAGGGTGTGAAGGACCCTTTGGAAGTTCCAGAGGTTAGGTGTGATTAGCCTCGAGACGCCTCAGCGGAAATGGGCCTCATTACGCCTGGAGGTGTGAACCTCCTGGATTTTCTCGAGTTGCGGCAGGTGCTCTCAACTTACAAAGGGCACAACAGGGACCCGCTCTGGTGGCCTTAGGAAAGGCCAGTCCACATGCGAGTTGCTCGGGGGCCTCTAGGGATTCCTCTCCCGACGATGCCGGGCCCTAAGACCTTGTGTGGAGTCGGTGCTGGAACCTGAGGATTCCTCTCCAGTGCTGACATGGATCTTGGGGTACTTCTGGAGTCTCCCCAGGGGAGTCAGTCCTCGTCTCGAGTTTGGGTATGCACGTGTGCTTTCCTCCCGAGCTGTAGCAGCATTGTCACGCTTCCCTTCGCGTGGATCAAGGGATCTGTGGCTTTCCCTCGAGGCTTTCCCACGAGGCTTTCCAATGAAACTTTCCCACAGGGCTCTCCCACGTGCCACCATGGTGTGAGTCGTTCCTCGGCTTGAAAGTCGAGGAAGTGCAGAGAAAAAAGGTTTCCCTGGAATGGACTGAGACATCTGGGGGACTCTGGGAATGGTGGCCGGACCCTGGAGTTCCTCTCGCCTTTCCTGTGGAGAGCTCCTCTTTTTGAGATGCGACGGGAACGCAGGGAATTCTTTCCGCGACCACGCAGGGAAAGGATCCCTGCTTTCGAGCTAGGAGGTGGAAACTGGGCTCCTCTGGATGTGGGCGGGACTCTCGTGCTTCCTCTCGAGTGGAGACGGGTATGTCGAGGAACTTCTTGAGTTGCAGCATGGGTGTGAAGGACCCTTTGGAAGTTCCAGAGGTTAGGTGTGATTAGCCTCTAGATGCCTCAGCGGAAATGGGCCTCATCTCGCCTGGAGGGGAGAACCTCCTGGATGTTCTCAAGTTGCGACAGGTGCTCTCGACTTATGACGGGGACCTCAGGGACCCGCTCTGGTGGCCTCAGGAAAGGCCAGGCCCCATGCGAGTTGCTCCGGGGCCTCTCGGTATTCCTCTCCCGTCGATGCCGGGGCCTAAGACCTTGTGTGCCAGAACTGAGGATTACTCTCCAGTGTTGACATGGAACTTGGGTACTTCTGGAGTCCTCCCAGGGGAGTTAGTCGTCGTCTGAGGGGCATGCACGTGCGCTTTCTCCCGAGCTGCAGCAGCAGTGTCAGGCTTCCCTTTTCCGTGGATCAAGGGATCTGTGGCTTTCCCTCGAGGCTTTCCCAGAGGCTTTCCCACAGGCTGTCCCACGTGCCACCGTGGTGTGAGTCGATCCTCGGCTTGAAAGTCGAGGCAGTTCAGGGAAAACAGGTTTTTCCTGGAATGGACTGTGACATCTGGGGGCTCTGGGAATGTGGCACGACCCTGGAGTTCCTCTCGCCTTTCCTGTTGAGAGCGCCTCCTCTTGAGATGCGACAGGAAGGCCGGGAATTCTTTCCCGACCATGCAGGGAAAGGATCCCACCCTCTCGAGCTATGCGGCGGCGGCGGAAACTGGGCCTCTGGATGTGGGCGGGACTCTCGTTCTTCCT
>NW_017190474.1:0-11271 GCF_001704415.2 Capra hircus | reverse complement strand
CTGTAGCAGCAGGTTCACGCTTCCGTCGTGTGGATCAAGGATCTGTGGCTTTCCCTGGAGGCTTTCCCACGAGGCTTTCTCACAGGGCTTTCCCTCGTGCCACCGTGGTGTGAGTTGATCCTCAGCGTGAAAGTCGAGGCAGTGCAGGAAACAGGTTCCTCTGAATTGGACTGATGCTGGGAGCCAGTATGAGGACTCCCGCCCGTGATAACGTCATGAGGAAGAAAGCTGACATAGGCATGGTGTGTTCAGACTTCAGGGACCCCTCTGGAAGTTCCTACGCACGTACCCCAACAAAATCTGCCGGCTTTTTTGCTCTGCTTTTCCACTCTTCTGACATTTTCTGGAAAAAGTCAATTCAGGGCTTTAGTCTTCTGCATTTGAAAGAGTGTTTCAATCCAAAAACCCCTCTGAATGTTTCTAGCCTGCCTGCAGGACTCTTACAGCTGGGCATGTGATTGTTTGAGGCCTCCTTTCCCCAGGAGGCACAGGAAGCTTAAAACATCCTAGGAATGTAGGGGCATCCGAGGAGTCAAAATCTTTATAATAGGACTGATTAAAAGTTTCATTTTTTGGGTCAATGCTTGCTGCTAAATTTTCATATCCTTTATTTTTAGATAGAGTTGGTATATTAAAAAAACAAGTAGTAGACCTGGTATTAGCAACATTAGATCTTTGAGTTAAGTACCTTCTTTGTTATAACCCACTGCACCTTTGTTCTATAGAGATGTAACTTTAATGCTTTAAGGAAATGCAGATTAAAGAAAAACACTTCAGAGGAAACAAAATTAACATTCATTAAGGAAGAGAGCCAAAAAGTGTTTAACAAGCCTCTTGGCCAGAAGATAATGTAAATCACCAGAGACCTTTTGTATACAAAATGATGTACAGAAAGAGTCTGGGGTGCGAACGCTACATAATTTTGTGTTACCCATTGAACTCCATGTTTTATCAAAAGTATAAAAGGCTTTATGAACAATAAAGGATGGGGCCAGTTTCTCGGACCAGTTTCTCGAACTAGTCTCTCGGCCTGGTTTCTTGGGACTCAGGCTCCCCCGTGTCTTTTTCTCTCTTTCTTCTTCTCTCCCTTTCCTTCTCTCTGCTTTTTACTTTAACTTCAGGCTGAATCTCCACCAGGGGCGCGGAGGCTCGCCAGGTCTACTTACTTGCCTGGCTGTTAAGACCTGCACGAAAGGGAGCTTAAGGCGAGGCACCCTTAGATATTCAAGGAGGGGCTGGTGGCCCAACGCAGATGGTGAAAATTCCTTGTCTGGAATTTTATTGGTCTTCCACGTAAACCAAGCTATTCAGCCCTTTTCCTCCAGTTAATCTTCTTACTACACTATAATTTCTAAATCTAATCTTACATTAATAAATAAAAAAGACTTTCCACGACAACGCGTCCATCCGTCGAATTCCCTGGATCCAGCGGGGCTGGGCCCCGGCAGACTGAGATATCTGGGGGACTCTTGGAATGGTGGCACGACCCTGGAGTTCCTCCGCTTTTCCTGTGGAGAGCGCCTCCTCATGAGATGCGACGGGAACACTGGGAATTCTTTCCCGAACATGCAGGGAAAGGATACCTGACCTCGAGGTATGAGGCGGAAACGGGGTTCCTCTGGATGTGGGCGGGATTCACGTGCTTCCTCTCGAGTGGAGTCAGGTATGTCGGGGAACTTCTTGAGTTGCAGCAAGGGTGTGAAGGACCCTTTGGAAGTTCCAGATGTTAGGTATGGTTAGCCTCGAGACGCCTCAGAGGAAAAGGGCCTCATCTCGCCTGGAGGGGAGAACCTCCTGGATTTTCTCGAGTTGCGGCAGGTGCTCCTGACTTACTACGAGGACCTCAGGGACCCGCTCTGGTGGCCTCAGGAAAGGCCAGTCCCCATGCAAGTTGCTCGGGGCCTCTCCGGCTTCCTCTCCCGTCGATGCCGGGGCCTAAGACCCTGTGTGGAGTCGGTGCCGGAACCTGAGGTTTCCTCTTCAGTGCTGACATGGATCTTGGGGTACTTCTGGAGTCTCCCCAGGGGAGTTAGTCGTCGTCTTGTGTGGGGGCTTGAACGTGCGCTTTCCTCCCGAGCTGTAGCAGCAGTGCAACGCTTCCCTTCGCGTGGATCAAGGGATCTGTGGCTTTCCCTCGAGGCTTTCCCACGAGGCTTTCCCACAGGGCTGTCCCACGTGCCACCGTGGTGTGAGTCGATCCTCGGCTTGAAAGTCGCGGCAATCGAGAGAAAACAGATTTCCCTGGAATGGACTTAGACATCTGCGGGACTCTGGGAATAGTGGCAAGGCCCGGGAGTTCCTCTCGCCTTCCAGTGGAGAGCGCTCCTCTTGAGATGCGACGAGAACGCCGGGAATTCTTTCCCGACCACGCATGGAAAGGATCCCTCCTCTCTAGCTAGGAGGCGGAAACGGGGCTCCTCTGGATGTGGGCGGGACTCTCTTGCTTACTCTCGAGTAGAGACGGGAATATTGGTGGACTTCTTGAGTTGCAGCAAGGGTGTGAAGGACCCTTTGGAAGTTCCAGAGGTTAGGTGTGATTAGCCTCGAGACGCCTCAGCGGAAATGGGCCTCATCTCGCCTGGAGGGGACAACCTCCTGGATTGTTTCTAGTTGCGGCAGGTGCTCTCGTCTTACGACGGGACCTCAGGGACCCGCTCTGGTGGCCTCAGGAAAGGCCAGTCCCCATGCGAGTTGCTCGGGGGCCTCTCGGGATTCCTCTCCCGTCGATGCCGGGGCCTAAGACCCTATGTGAAGTCGGTTCTGGAACCTGAGGTTTCCTCTCCAGTGCTGACATGGATCTTGGGGTACCTCCGGAGTCTCCCTAGGGGAGTCAGTCCTCGTCTCAAGTAGGGGCATGCACGTGTGCTTTCCTCCCGAACTGCAGCAGCAGTGTTACGCTTCCCTTCCCGTGGATCAAGGGATCAGTGGCTTTCCCTCGGTGCTTTCCCATGAGGCTTTCACACGAGGCTTTCCCACAGGGCTCTCCCACGTGCCACCGTGGTGTGAGTCGATCCTCGGCTTGAAAGTCGAGGCAGTGCAGGGAAAACAGGTTTCCCTGGAATGGACTGAGACATCTGGGGGACTCTGGGAATGGTGGCACCACCATGGAGTTCCTCTCGCCTTTTCTGTGGAGAGCGCCTCTTTTTGAGATGCGACGGGAACGCCGGGAATTCTTTCCCGACCACGCAGGGAAAGGATCCCTCCTTTCGAGCTAGGAGGTGGAAACTGGACTCCTCTGGATGTGGGCGGGACTCTCGTGCTTCCTCTCGAGTGGAGACGGGGTATGTCGAGGAACTTCTTGAGTTGCAGCAAGGGTGTGAAGGACCCATTGGAAGTTCCAGAGATTAGGTGTGATTAGCCTCTAGATGCCTCAGCGGAAATGGGCCTCATCTTGCCTGGAGGGGAGAACATCCTGGATGTTCTCAAGTTGCGACAGGTGCTCTCGACTTATGACGGGGACCTCAGGGACCCGCTCTGGTGGCCTCAGGAAAGGCCAGGCCCCATGCGAGTTGCTCGGGGCCTGTCGAGATTCCTCCCCGTCGATGCCGGGGCCTAAGATCTTGTGTGCCAGAACCTGAGGATTCCTCTCCAGTGTTGACATGGATTGGGGTACTTCTAAGTCCTCCCAGGGGACTTAGTCGTCGTCTTGAGTGGGGGCATGCACGTGTGCTTTCCTCCCGATCTGTAGCAGCAGTGTCACCCTTCTCTTCGCGTGGATCAAGGGATCTATGGCTTTCCCTCGTGGTTTTCCCACGAGGCTTTCCCACGAGGCTTTCCCACAGGGCTGTCCACCCGCTACCGTGGTGTGAGTCGATCCTCGGCTTGAAAGTCGAGGCAGTTCAGGGAAAACAGGTTTCCCTGGAATGGACTGAGACATCAGGGGGACTCTGCGAATGGTGGCACGACCCTGGAGTTCCTCTTGCCTTTCCAGTGGAGAGCGCCTCCTCTTGAGATGCGACAGGAAGGCCGGGAATTCTTTCCTGACCACGCAGGGAAAGGATCCACCTCTCGAGCTATGTGGCGGAAACGGGGCTCCTCTGGATGTGGCGGGACTCTCGTTCTTCCTCTCGAGTGGAGATGGGTATGTCGGGGAACTTGTTGAGTTGCAGCAAGGTTGTGAAGGACCCTTTGGAAGTTCCAGAGGTTAGGTGTGATTAGCCTCGAGACGCTCAGTTGGAAATGGGCCTCATCTCGCCTGGAGGAAAGAACCTCCTGGATTTTCTCGAGTTGCGGCAGTTGCTCTCGACTTACGACGGGCCCCTTAGGGACCCGCTCTGGTGGCCTCAGGAAAGGCCAGTCCCCATGCAAGTTGCTCTGGGGCCTCTCGGGATTCCTCTCCCGCCGATGCCGGGGCCTAAGACCTTGTGTGGAGTCGTGCCAGAACCTGAGGAGTCCTCTCCAGTGCTGACATGGATCTTGGGGTACTTCTGGAGTGTCCCCAGGGGAGTCAGTCCTCGTCTCGAGTGGGGGCATGCACGTGCGCTTTCCTCCCGAGCTCTAGCAGCAGTGTCACGCTTCCCGTCGCGTGGATCAACTGATCTTAGCCTTTCCCCTGAGGCTCTCCCACGAGGCTTTCCCAGGAGACTTTCCCACAGGATGTCCCACGTGCCACCGTGGTGTGAGTCGATCCTCGGCTTGAAAGTCGTGGTAATCGAGGGAAAACAGTTTTCCCTGGAAAGGACTGAGACATCTGCGGGACTCTGGGAATGGTGGCACGACCCTGGAGTTCCGGTCGATTTCCTGTGGAGAGCGCCTCCTCTTGAGATGCGACGGGAACACCGGAATTCTTTCCCGAACACGCAGGGAAAGAATCCTCCTCTCGAGCTAGGAGGCGGAAACGGGGCTCCTCTGGATGGCGGGACTCTTGTGCTTCCTCTCGAGTGTAGATGGGCATGTCAGGGAACTTCTTGAGTTGCAGCAAGGGTGTAAAGGACCCTTTGGAAGTTCCAGAGGTTAGGTGTGATTAGCCTCGAGTCGCCTCAGCGGAAATGGGCCTCATCTCGCCTGGAGGAAACAACCTCCTGGACTTTCTCGAGTTGAGCGGGTGCTCTCGACTTATGTCTGGGATCACAGGGACCCGAAATGGTGGCCTCAGGAAAGGCCAGTCCCATGCCAGTTGCTCGGGAGCCTCTCGGATTTCTCTCCCATCGATGCCGGGGCCTAAGACCTGGTGTGGAGTCTGTGGGGAACCTGAGTATTCCTCTCAGTGCTGACATGGATCTTGGGGTTCTTTGGAGTCTCCCCAGGGGAGTCAGACCGCACCTCGAGTGGGGGCATGCTCGTGCGCTTTCCTCCCCAGCTGTAGCAGCAGTGTCATGCTTCCCTTCGCGTGGATCAAGGGATCTGTGGCTTTCCCTCGAGGCTTTCCCACCAGGCTTTCCCACAGGGCTGTCCACGTGCCACCGTGGTGTGAGTCGATCCTCGGCTTGAAGGTCAAGGCAGTGCAGGGAAAACAGGTTTCCCTGGAATGGACTGAGACATCTGGGGGACTCCTGGAATAGTGGCACGACCCTGAAGTTCCTCTCGCCTTTTTGTGGAGAGCGCCTCCTCTTTGAGATGCGACCGGAATGCCGGGAATTCTTTTCCGACCTCGCAGGGAAATGATCCCTCCTGGGTATGAGGCGGAAACGGGGCTCCTTTTGTTGTGGGCGGGACTCTCGTGCTTGCTCTCGAGTGGAGACGGGTGTGTCGGGGAAATTCTTGAGTTGCAGCAAGGGTGTGAGGACCCTTTGGAATCTCCAGAGGTTAGGTGTGATTAGCCTCGAGACGCCTCAGCAGAAATGGCCCTCATCTCGCCTGGAGGGAGAACCTCCTGGATTTTCTCGAGTTGCGGCAGGTGCTCTCGACTCACGACGGGGACATCAGGGACCTGCTCTGGTGGCCTCAGGAAAGGACAGTCCCCATGCGAGTTGCTCGGGGGCCTCTCGGGATTCCTCCCCGTCGATGCCGGGGCCTAAGACCTTGTGTGATGTCGGTGCGGGAACTTGAGGATTCCTCTCAGTGCTGACATGGATCTTGGGGTACTTCTGGAGTCTCCCCAGGGGAGTCAGTCCTCGTCTCGAGTGGGGGCATGCACGTGCGCTTTCCTCCTGAGCTGTAGCAGCATTGTCACGCTTACCTTTGCCTGGATCAAGGGATCTGTGGCTTTCCCTCGAGGCTTTCCACGAGGCTTTCCCAGGAGGCTTTCCCAAGAGGTTTTCCCACAGGGCTGTCCCACGTGCCACCGAGGTGTGAGTCGATCCTCGGCTTGAATGTCGATGCAGTTCGGGGAAAACAGGTTTCCCTGGAATGGACTGAGCCATCTGGGGGACTCCTGGAATGTTGGCACGACCCTGGAGTTCCTCTCGCCTTTCCTGTGGAGAGCGCCTCCTCTTGACATGCGACGGGAACGCCGGGAATTCTTTCCCGACCACTCAGGGAAAGATCCTTCCTCTCGAGCTATGAGGCGGAAACGGGCTCCTCTGAATGTGGGCGGGACTCTCGTGCTTCCTCTCGTGTGGAGACGGGAATGTCGGGGAAATTCCTCAGTTGCAGCAAGGGTGTGAAGGACCCTTTGGAAATTCAAGAGGTTGGTGATTAGCCTTGAGAAACCTCAGCGGTAATGGGCCTCATCTGGCCTGGAAGGAGGACCTCCTGGATTTTCTCAAGTTGCGGCAGGTACTCTGGACTTACGACGGGGAACTCATGGACCCGCTCTGGTGGCCTTAGGAAAGGCCAGTCCCCATGCGAGTTGCTGGGGGCCACTCGCAATTCCTCTCCCGACGATGCCGTGGCCTAAGACCTTTTCTGGAGTCAGTGCCGGAACATGTGAATTCCTCTCCAGTGCTGACATAGATCTTGAGGAGATTCTGGAGTCTCCCCAGGGGAGTCAGTCCTCGTCTCGAGTGGGGGCATGCCGTGCTTTTCCTCCCGAGCTGTACAAGCAGTGTCGCGCTTCCGCGGCGTGGATCAAGGGATCTGTGGCTTTCCCTCGAGGCTTTCCCTCGAGGCTTTCCCTGGAGGTTTTCCCACAGGGCTGTCGTACGTGCCACCGTGGTGTGAGTCGATTCTCGTCTTGAAAGTCGAGGCAGTGCAGGGAAAACAGGTTTCCCTGGAATGGACTGAGACATCTGGGACTCTGGGAATGGTGGCACGACCCTGGAGTTCCTCTCGCCTTTCCTGTGGAGAGCGCCTCCTCTTGAATGCGACGGGAACGCGCGAATTCTTTCCCGAACACGCAGGGAAAGGATCCTCCTCTCGAGCTAGGAGGCGGAAACGGGGCTCCTCTGGATGTGGGCGCGACTCTCTTGCTTCCTCTCGAGTGGAGACGGGTATGTCGGGGAACTTCTTGAGTTGCAGCAAGGGTGTGAAGGACCCTTTGGAAGTTCCAGGGGTTAGGTGTGATTAGCCTCGAGACGCCTCAGCGGAAATGGGCCTCATCTCGCCTGGAGGAGAACCTCCTGGATTTTCTCGAGTTGCGGCAGGTGCTCTCGACTTACGATGGGGTCCTCAGAAACCCGCTCTGGTGGCCTCAGCAAAGGCCAGTCCCCATGCGAGTTGCTCCGGGGCCTCTCGGGATTCCACTCCCGTCGAGGCCAGGGCCTAAGGTTTTGTGTGGAGTCGGTGCCGGAACATGAGGATTCCTCTCCAGTGCTGACATGGATCTTGGGGTACTTCTGGAGTCTCCCCAGGGGAGTCAGTCCTCGTCTCGAGTGGGGGCATGCACGTGCGATTTCCTCCCGAGCTGTAGCAGCAGTGTCGCGCTTCCCTTCGCGTGGATCAAGGGATCTGTGGGTTTCCCTCGAGGCTTTCCAACGAGGCGTTCCCACGAGGCTTTCATACAGGGCTGTCCCACATGCCACCGTGGTGTGAGTCGATCCTCAGCTTGAAAGTCGAGGCTGTGCAGGTAAAACAGGTTTCCCTGGAATGGACTGAGACGTCGGGGGACTTTGGGAATGGTCGTACTACCCTAGAATACCTCTCGCCTTTCCTGTGGAGAGCGCCTCCTCTTGAAATGCGACGGGAACGCCCGGAATTCTTTCCCGACCACGCAGGGAAAGGAACCCTCCTCTCGAGCTAGGAGACGGAAACGGGGCTCCTCTGGATGTGGGCAGGATTCTCGTGCTTCCTCTCGAGTGGGAGACGGGGTGTGTCGGGGTACTTCTTGAGTTGCAGCAAGTGTGTGAAGGACCGTTTGGAAATTCCAGATGTTAGATGTGATTAGCCTCCAGATGCCTCAGTGAAAACGGGCCTCATCTCGCCTGGAGGGAGAACCTCCTGGATTTTCTCGAGTTGCGGCAGGTGTTCTTGACTTACGACGGGGACCTCAGGGACCCGAGCTGGTGGCCTCAGGAAAGGCCAGTCCCCATGCAAGTTGCTCGGGGCCTCTCGGGCTTCCTCTCCGTCCGATGCCGGGGCCTAAGACCTGTGTGGAGTCGGTGCCGGAACCTGAGGTTTCCTCTCAGTGCTGACATGGATCTTGGGGTACTTCTGGAGTCTCCCCCAGGGGAGTCAGTCGTCGTCTTGTGTGGGGCTTGCACGCGCTTTTCCTCCCGAGCTGTAGCAGCAGTGCAACGCTTCCCTTCGCGTGGATCAAGGGATCTGTGGCTTTCCCTCGAGGCTTTCCCACGAGGCTTTCCCACAGGGCTGTCGTGTGCCACCGTGGTGTGAGTCGATTCTCGGCTTGAAAGTCGCGGCAATCAGGAAAACAGATTTCCCTGGAATGGACTAGACATCTGGGGGACTCTGGGAATAGTGGCAAGGCCCGGGAGTTCCTCTCGCCTTCCAGTGGAGAGCGCCTCCTCTTGAGATGCGACGGAAACGCCGGGAATTCTTTCCCGACCACGCAGGGAAAGGATCCTCCTCTCTAGCTAGGAGGCGGAAACGGGGCTCCTCTGGATGTGGGCGGGACTCTCTTGCTTACTCTCGAGTGGAGACGGGTATTGGTGGACTTCTTGAGTTGCAGCAAGGGTGTGAAGGACCCTTTGGAAGTTCCAGAGGTTAGGTGTGATTAGCCTCGAGACGCCTCAGCGGAAATGGGGCCTCATCTCGCCTGGGGGGACAACCTCCTGGATTTTCTAGAGTTGCGGCAGGTGCTCTCGTCTTACGCGGGACCTCAGGACCCCGCTCTGGTGGCCTCAGGAAAGGCCAGTCCCCATGCGAGTTGCTCGGGGGCCTCTCGGGATTCCTCTCCCGTCGATGCCGGGGCCTAAGACCCTATGTGAAGTCGGTTCTGGAAACCTGAGGTTTCCTCTCCAGTGCTGACATGGATCTTGGGGTACCTCTGGAGTCTCCCAGGGAGTCAGTCCTCGTCTCAAGTAGGGGCATGCACGTGTGCTTTCCTCCCAACTGCAGCAGCAGTGTTACGCTTCCCTTCCGTGGATCAAGGGATCAGTGGCTTTCCTCGGTGCTTTCCCATGAGGCTTTCACACGAGGCTTGCCCACAGGGCTCTCCCACGTGCCACCGTGGTGTGAGTCGATCCTCGGCTTGAAAGTCGAGGCAGTGCAGGGAAACAGGTTTCCCTGGAATGGACTGAGACATCTGGGGGACTCTGGGAATTGGCACCTGGCGGCTAGCTCGAAGAGGGATCCTTTCCCTGCGTGTCGGAAAGAATTCCCCCGCGTTCCCGTTCGCATCTCAAAAAGCAGGCTGCTCCCACAGAAAAGGGCGAGAGAACTCCATGGTGCCGTGCCACCATTCCCAGAGTCCCCTCAGGATGTCTCAAGTCCATATCCAGGGAAACCTGCTTTCCCTCCACTTGCCTCGACTTTCAAGCCGAGGATCGACTCAACACCACGGCTGGCCACGTGGTGTGAGAGCCCTGTGGGCAAGCCTCGCTGTGAAAGCCTCATTGGGAAAGCACACCGAGGGAAAGCCCACTGATTCCTTGATTCCACTGGAAGGGAAGCGTAACCTGCTGCCTGCAGTTCGGGAGGAAAGCACACGGTGGCATGCCCCTTACTTGAGACGAGCGACTGACTCCTCCAGGGAGACTCCGGAGCGTACCCCAAGATCCATGTCAGCACATGGAGAGGGAACCTCAAGCGTTCCAGAACGGCGACTTTCACATTAGGGGTCTTAGGCCCCAGTGGGCATCGACGTGAAGAGGAATCCGAGGGCCCGAGCAACTTCGCGATTGTGGGACCTGGGCCTTTCCTGAGACCAACCAGAGCGTGGATCCCTGATTGGTCCTCCGCTACGTAAGACGAGCAAGCACCTTGCCGCCCAACTTAGAAACAATCCAGGAGGCTTGTCCCCTCCACAGGCGAGCATGAGGCCCATTTAGCTCTGAGCGTCTCTGAGCGCTAATCACACCTAACCTCTGGAACTTCCAAAGGCGTCCTATCACACCTCTTGCCTGCCAACTCAAAAGTCTCCACAACATATCCGTCTCTACCTCGAGCCAAGTAAGCAAGCAGAGTCCCCGCCCACATCAGAGGAGACACCCGTTTTCCGCTCCTAGCTTGAGAGAAGGGAACTCTTCCACTCGTAGTCGGGAAAGAGAATTCCCGGCGTTTTCTCGTCGCATCTAGCAAGAGGAGGCCGCTCTCCACTGCGAAGGCGAGAGGAATCACCCGGCGCCTATTGCCACCTTATTCCCAGAGTCCCGCGCAGATGTCTAAGTCAATTTCCAGGCGGAAATCTGTTTTCTCGGTCTCGATTGCCCGCGACTTTTCAAGCGCAGAATCGACTCCACCACATACGGTGCAGTGCGACAGCCCTGTGTG
The DNA here is from genome assembly GCF_001704415.2 of Capra hircus. NCBI lineage: Eukaryota > Metazoa > Chordata > Mammalia > Artiodactyla > Bovidae > Capra > Capra hircus. The sequence continues at coordinate 564 of NW_017190474.1, read as the reverse complement.
GAATGCCTCGTGAGGAAAGAACCTCGAGGGAAAAGCCACAGATCCCTTGATCCACGCGAGAGGAAGTTTCGTTGCACTGCTGCTACTGCCTCGGGAGAGAAAAGAACCGACACAGTTCAAGCCCCCCACACAAGACGACGACTAACTCCCTGGGGAACTCCAGAAGTACCTCCAAGATCCATTGTACAGCACTGAAGAGGAACACTCAGGTTTCGTGCACAGACTCCACAAGGTCTTAGGCCCCCATGACCATCGAAGAGCGGGAGAGGAAGCCGGAGAGGCCATCTGGAGCAACTTGCATGAGGGACTGGCACTTTTCTGACGGCCACAGCTCGGGTCCCTTGAGGTCCCCGGTTCGTAAGTGCAAGACACACCTGCCCGCATACTCGAGAAAACTCCAGGTGAGGGTCTCTCCCCTCCAGGCGAGAGAGGCCGTTTTCACGAGCACGCCGAGGTAATCACATTCTAACATCTGGAATTTCCAACACGGCTCCTTTCACCACACTTGCTGTCAACGCAAGAAGTACCCTGACACTACCCGTCTCATCTCGAGAGAGGAAGCAC
>NW_017190473.1:0-11271 GCF_001704415.2 Capra hircus | reverse complement strand
ACTTTTCATTCACTTGTATGACTATGAGCAGTTTGACCAAAGTTGAAGAAGATGACTCGTTTGTAGTCTCCTCATCAGCTCATTCCATCTACTGGCTTTCAAATCATTTAGTACAGAGCTCACCGTCTAAGGTGTTCATCCAGTGTTTTGTTGCTTATCATGCAGGATCATTTTCAAAGGAAAAGTATGTGTGTATGAGTTAGAGTCTGATCCCAAGAGTCCATGTAGAAGCTTCCCCTGAGAAGTGTATCGTTTTTGCACCAATGCTACTGAAGACGTGTGAATGTGGTATACCACGCATCCCAATAAGCGTCCAGAGCTTCACAGGCTGCTTCTTTGAAACGCCCAGTACTCATGACATTCCATTCATCTGAGGACTAAATATAGCCAACGTAGGCTGTGTTTGCCAAATAGACTTTGAAGTCTTCTTCACACAGTCCTTCATCGACGCCAGTTTTCAGATCGAAGAAACCCTTGCTCCATGAAGTGTGTGAACACATATACTCATGTTTTGTTTGCGATTTTAAAGTCATTCTTCAGTTTTGTTGGAGGAATGGTTCTGTATATGCCCCGTGGATCTGTGCATGAAAGCCCTAATAACTAATGTGAATCGACTTCACTACCAAGGGATGTTTTCATATCTATTGAGGATTTAGTTCATGTATTTCGATTTTAACTTTCTGTCTTACAGCCTTGTTTGTAGATCAAAGCTATTTGAAAGTGTCATCTGGTTTTCAATGGCTTGTGAGGTTATTCATGAGTGGTTTATAAAACCGAATGGATTGTACGTAGCCATACTTTGTTGTCATTCTATGAATTTGAAGAATGTCTGAAGAATGTCTGCAGTGATGCCTTAAAGATTCATACAATTGATGTCCAATATTTATCTCAATAGACTTGCTTTCAATTTGTAGTTTCCTATGCGTATGTCTTTCTTTATGGATTTGGGTAGAAGTCGTATTGGAACACTGAAAAATCTGTGATATCAGCCGTGCTGACCTTCTTTCCGGTGGTCATCATTAAGATTTTCACGCTCACTGTCACTTTGTGCAATGCTATGGATCCTAGTGGAAACAGGTGCCGTTCATCCTACTTTTGTGAAGATTGAACTCATCGTAGAAAGTGGAATTTGTTGAAATATTTATGGTATCAATATATCCTGTGTATATAATTACCCAGATTACGGGTGCGTATCTGATTGCTAAGTTATAAAATGTATGAGATAGATGTGATCCATCAATGGCGATTGGATACGTGGTGGAGAGGTATTTTGGTGATGCAAGAGATTTAAATGATGTGATCAGAGTATTTATATCCCTTTTATGTGGATAATGGGTCTTGGATCGATGTTTGAAACATTCCAACCTTGTCTTTTGTTATGCATGGGAAGTGTCCAAAACGAAGATGATGCAGGTACGTACTTCAAGGGTAAGTATAGGGTTGAGGGCGTGACTATGAAGTGGGTTAGGGTTAGGATGTGGATAGGGTGTCGGGTGAGGGAAGGGTTAAGGTTACAGTGTGCAGAACAGCCCCCCAACTTGTTAGGGTGAGGGGTGAGGCGTGAGGGTTAGGGTTAGGGGTGAGGGTGAGGGTAAGGCTTCAAGGTGAGGGTGAGGGTAAGGGTTCAGGGTGAGGGTGTGGGTGAGGGCGAGGGTAAGGGCTCGGGGTGAGGGTTCAGGGTGAAGGTGTGGGTCTCACATCTGATAAACGATTGCATTCCAAATATTCCCTTCATTTCCCTCGAACAGAGCTCTCACTGTTGGAGCCCTTGGCAGTGTGGAAGCCACCGGCCCCTAAGCCACCACAAGAACGCCTGGGGCCTAGGTGCAAAGGCAAGGCAGGAGCAGAGCTGAGGCCAGGAAGGTGCCAGTGGCGTCTCCCAACCTCGTGCAGACTGCTCCTTCCTGGGCAGGAAGTCTAGAAGCCAGGCAAGTCTGGGCAAGGCTCGCCCCAGGCAGAGCAGCCTCGCGCAAGGAACTCTGCCAGATCAGGGCTCTCAGCGGAGCTGGAGCTCTGCCATACTGGAGGCGCACTCGGCTCCACCCCAGCAAGGCTTGCAGCAGCAGGCGACTGGGCTGCCTCCTCTTCCCCGGAGGAGGCTCCCTTCCACTTGTCCTGTGCACTCGGCTTCCAGGCGGAGCCATACCTCGCCTCCTGCAGGTCTTGGCTCAGGGGTTACTTCCCCTGAGCTGGGGTTGTGGGCGGGAACCCAGACACGCAGGGGCAGGCCCCAACAACCTGCACACAGCTCTGCTGGGGAGAAGAGCATTAGGGAACCTATGTATTTCAGGCAAATGATGGGAGACCACAAGTGAGTCGCCAGCCTGCTGGCTGCAGACACCACCCAGGGGCCCTGGGTGCATGCTGCTCCCAATGTGGCGCTGAGTCTGGACAGCCAAGCAACAGCTGAAGGAGCTCTGCAGTTGCCCTTCCCTTCCCGTCGACAGAGCTCTCAGTGCTGGAGCCCTTGGAAGTGCGGAACTCAGCGATCCCTAAGCCCTCCCAAACACATGTCTCTGCTGGGGAGGAGAGTGCTAGGGAACATATGTCTCTCACACACTTTCTAGGCACACACAGAGTCAGCCTCTGGGAGTGTGGGGATGCAAAACCCAGCCAGGGGCCCTTGGAACCTGGTGCTCTCCGTGCGGAGCTTAGTCTGGGCGGCCAAGCAACCGCTGAAGGAGCCCTGCTGTTGCCCTTCGCTTCCCTCTGACAGAGCTTTCACTGCTGGAGCCCTTGGCAGTGTGCAACCCACCAGCCCCTAAGCCCTCCTCAAGGACGCTGGGAACTAAGTGCAAAGGCAAGGCAGGGGTAGAGCTGAAGCCAGGAAGGCGCCAGTGGCGTTTCCCAGCCTCACACAGCCTGCTCCTTCCTGGGGAGGGAGCCTAAAAGCAAGGCAAGTCTGCGCAAGGCTCGCCTATGGCAGAGCATCTTGGCGACATGAACTCTGCTAGATCGGGCCTCTGAACAGAGCTAGAGATCTGCTGTACTGAGGCACACTTAACTCCGTGCAAGCAGGGCTTTCAACTTGACGGGGCTGGGCTGCCTCCTCTTCCCCCGAGGAGGCTCGCTTCCCTGCTGGCTGTGCACTCGCCTATCAGGCGGGGGCGCAGGGCTCCTCCAGCAGGTCTTGCCTCAGGGGCTGCTTCCCCTGAGTTTGGGCTGTGGGCGGGAAACCAGACGCGCAGGATCAGGCCCCAAACACCTGCACATGTCTCTGCTGGGGAGGAGAGTGCTAGGGAACCTACCTCTGTCATACACTTTCTGGGCGCCCACGGAATCAGCCTCCGGGTGTCCGGACAGAAGACCCCAGCCAGGGGCCCTGGGAGCCTGGTGCTCTCCGTGTGGCGCTGAATCTGGGCGGCCAAGCAACCGCTGGAGGAGCCCTGCAGTTGCCCTTCCCTTCCCTCTGACAGAGTTCTCACTGCTGGAGCCCTTGGCAGTGTGCAACCCACCAGCCCCTAAGCCCTCCCCAACGACGCCTGGCATCTATGTGCAAAGGCAAGGCAGGATTGGAGCTGAGGCAAGAAAGGCGCCAGTGGCGACTCCCAGGCTCCTGCTGCTTGCTCCTTCCTGGAGAGGCAGCCTAAAAGCAAGGCAAGACTGGGCAAGGCTAGCCACCGGCAGAGCAGCCTCGCGCCAGGAACTCTGCCAGATCGGGCTCTGAGCAGAGCTAGAGCTCTGCCAGTACTGGAGGCGCACGTAGCTCCGTGCAAGCAGGGCTTTCAACTTGACGGGGCTGGGCTGCCTCCTCTTCCCCCGAGGAGGCTCACTTCCCTGCTGGCTGTGCACTCGCCTATCAGGCGGGGGCGCAGGGCTCCTCCAGCAGGTCTTGCCTCAGGGGCTGCTTCCCCTGAGTTGGGGCTGTGGGCAGGAACCCAGACACGCAGGATCAGGCCCCAAACACCTGCACATGTCTCTGCTGGGGAGGAGAGTGCTAGGGAACCTACGTCTGTCATACACTTTCTGGGCACCCAAGGAATCAGCCTCCGTGTGTGCGGGGCTGAAAACCCCAGCCAGGGGCCCTGGGAGCCTGGTGCTCTCGGTGCGGCGCTGATTCTAGGCGGCCTAGAAACCGCTGGAGGAGCCCTGCAGTTGCCCTTCCCTTCCCTCTGACAGAGCTCTCACTGCTGAAGCCCTTGGCAGTGTGCAACCCACCACCCCCTAAGCCCTCCCCAACGACGCCTGGCATCTATGTGCAAAGGCAAGGCAGGATTGGAGCTGAGGCAAGGAAGGCGCCAGTGGCGACTCCCAGGCTCCTGCTGCCTGCTCCTTCCTGGAGAGGCAGCCTAAAAGCAAGGCAAGACTGGGCAAGTCTAGCCCCCGGAGGAGCAGCCTCGCGCCAGGAACTCTGCCAGATCGGGGCTCTGAGCAGAGCTAGAGCTCTGCCGTCCTGGAGGCGCACTTAGCTCCGTGCAAGCAGGGCTTTCCTCTTGACTGGGCTCGGCTGCCTCCTCTTCTCCCGAGGAGGCTCGCTACACTGCTGGCTGTGCTCTCGCCTATCAGGCGGGCGCGCAGGGCTCCTCCAGCAGGTCTTGCCTCAGGGGCTGCTTCCCCTGAGTTGGGGCTGTGGGCGGGAACCCAGACACGCCGGATCAGGCCCCAACCACCTGCACATGTCTCTGCTGGGGAGGAGAGTGCTAGGGAACCTACGTCTCTCACACACTTTCTAGGCACCCACGGAGTCAGCCTCTGGGAGTGTGGGGATGCAAAACCCAGCCAGGGGCCCTTGGAACCTGGTGCTCTCCGTGCGGAGCTTAGTCTGGGCGGCCAAGCAACCGCTGAAGGAGCCCTGCTGTTGCCCTTCGCTTCCCTCTGACAGAGCTTTCACTGCTGGAGCCCTTGGCAGTGTGCAACCCACCAGCCCCTAAGCCCTCCTCAAGGACGCTGGGAACTAAGTGCAAAGGCAAGGCAGGGGTAGAGCTGAAGCCAGGAAGGCGCCAGTGGCGTTTCCCAGCCTCACACAGCCTGCTCCTTCCTGGGGAGGGAGCCTAAAAGCAAGGCAAGTCTGCGCAAGGCTCGCCTATGGCAGAGCATCTTGGCGCCAGGAACTCTGCCAGATCGGGCCTCTGAACAGAGCTAGAGATCTGCCTGTACTGGAGGCGCACTTAGCTCCGTGCAAGCAGGGCTTTCAACTTGACGGGGCTGGGCTGCCTCCTCTTCCCCCGAGGAGGCTCGCTTCCCTGCTGGCTGTGCACTCGCCTATCAGGCGGGGGCGCAGGGCTCCTCCAGCAGGTCTTGCCTCAGGGGCTGCTTCCCCTGAGTTGGGGCTGTGGGCAGGAACCCAGACACGCAGGATCAGGCCCCAAACACCTGCACATGTCTCTGCTGGGGAGGAGAGTGCTAGGGAACCTACGTCTGTCATACACTTTCTGGGCACCCAAGGAATCAGCCTCCGTGTGTGCGGGGCTGAAAACCCCAGCCAGGGGCCCTGGGAGCCTGGTGCTCTCCGGTGCGGCGCTGATTCTAGGCGGCCTAGAAACCGCTGGAGGAGCCCTGCAGTTGCCCTTCCCTTCCCTCTGACAGAGCTCTCACTGCTGAAGCCCTTGGCAGTGTGCAACCCACCACCCCCTAAGCCCTCCCCAACGACGCCTGGCATCTATGTGCAAAGGCAAGGCAGGATTGGAGCTGAGGCAAGGAAGGCGCCAGTGGCGACTCCCAGGCTCCTGCTGCCTGCTCCTTCCTGGAGAGGCAGCCTAAAAGCAAGGCAAGACTGGGCAAGGCTAGCCCCCGGCAGGAGCAGCCTCGCGCCAGGAACTCTGCCAGATCGGGGCTCTGAGCAGAGCTAGAGCTCTGCCGTACTGGAGGCGCACTTAGCTCCGTGCAAGCAGGGCTTTCCTCTTGACTGGGCTCGGCTGCCTCCTCTTCTCCCGAGGAGGCTCGCTACACTGCTGGCTGTGCTCTCGCCTATCAGGCGGGCGCGCAGGGCTCCTCCAGCAGGTCTTGCCTCAGGGGCTGCTTCCCCTGAGTTGGGGCTGTGGGCGGGAACCCAGACACGCCAGGATCAGGCCCCAACCACCTGCACATGTCTCTGCTGGGGAGGAGAGTGCTAGGGAACCTACGTCTCTCACACACTTTCTAGGCACCCACGGAGTCAGCCTCTGGGAGTGTGGGGATGCAAAACCCAGCCAGGGGCCCTTGGAACCTGGTGCTCTCCGTGCGGAGCTTTGTCTGGGCGGCCAAGGAACCGCTGAAGGAGCCCTGCTGTTGCCCTTCGCTTCCCTCTGACAGAGCTTTCACTGCTGGAGCCCTTGGCAGTGTGCAACCCACCAGCCCCTAAGCCCTCCTCAAGGACGCTTGGGACCTAAGTGCAAAGGCAAGGCAGGGGTAGAGCTGAAGCCAGGAAGGCGCCAGTGGCGTTTCCGAGCCTCACACAGCCTGCTCCTTCCTGGGGAGGGAGCCTAAAAGCAAGGCAAGTCTGCGCAAGGCTCGCCTATGGCAGAGCATCTTGGCGCCAGGAACTCTGCCAGATCGGGCCTCTGAACAGAGCTAGAGATCTGCCGTACTGGAGGCGCACTTAGCTCCGTGCAAGCAGGGCTTTCAGCTTGACGGGGCTGGGCTGCCTCCTCTTCCCCCGAGGAGGCTCGCTTCCCTGCTGGCTGTGCACTCGCCTATCAGGCGGGGGCGCAGGGCTCCTCCAGCAGGTCTTGCCTCAGGGGCTGCTTCCCCTGAGTTGGGGCTGTGGGCAGGAACCCAGACACGCAGGATCAGGCCCCAAACACCTGCACATGTCTCTGCTGGGGAGGAGAGTGCTAGGGAACCTACGTCTGTCATACACTTTCTGGGCACCCAAGGAATCAGCCTCCGTGTGTGCGGGGCTGAAAACCCCAGCCAGGGGACCTGGGAGCCTGGTGCTCTCCGTGCTGGCGCTGATTCTAGGGCGGCCTAGCAACCGCTGGAGGAGCCCTGCAGTTGCCCTTCCCTTCCCTCTGACAGAGTTCTCACTGCTGGAGCCCTTGGCAGTGTGCAACCCACCAGCCCCCTAAGCCCTCCCTAACGACGCCTGGCACCTATGTGCAAAGGCAAGGCAGGATTGGAGCTGAGGCAAGGAAAGGCGCCAGTGGCGACTCCCAGGCTCCTGCTGCCTGCTCCTTCCTGGAGAGGCAGCCTAAAAGCAAGGCAAGTCTGGGCAAGGCTAGCCCCCGGCAGAGCAGCCTCGCGCCAGGAACTCTGCCAGATCGGGGCTCTGAGCAGAGCTAGAGCTCTGCCGTACTGGAGGCGCACTTAGCTCCGTGCAAGCAGGGCTTTCCTCTTGACGGGGCTGGGCTGCCTCCTCTTCCCCCGAGGAGGCTCGCTTCCCTGCTGGCTGTGCTCTCGCCTATCAGGCGGGGCGCAGGGCTCCTCCAGCAGGTCTTGCCTCAGGGGCTGCTTCCCCTGAGTTGGGCTGTGGGCGGGAACCCAGACACGCAGGATCAGGCCCCAACCACCTGCACATGTCTCTGCTGGGGAGGAGAGTGCTAGGGAACCTACGTCTCTCACACACTTTCTAGGCACCCACGGAGTCAGCCTCTGGAGTGTGGGGATGCAAAACCCCAGCCAGGGGCCCTTGGAACCTGGTGCTCTCCGTGCGGAGCTTTGTCTGGGCGGCCAAGGAACCGCTGGAAGGAGCCCTGCTGTTGCCCTTCGCTTCCCTCTGACAGAGCTTTCACTGCTGGAAGCCCTTGGCAGTGTGCAACCCACCAGCCCCTAAGCCCTCCTCAAGGACGCCTTGGGACCTAAGTGCAAAGGCAAGGCAGGGTAGAGCTGAGCCAGGAAGGCGCCAGTGGCGTTTCCGAGCCTCACACAGCCTGCTCCTTCCTGGGGAGGGAGCCTTAAAAGCAAGGCAAGTCTGCGCAAGGCTCGCCTATGGCAGAGCATCTTGGTGCCAGGAACTCTGCCAGATCGGGCCTCTGAACAGAGCTAGAGATCTGCCGTACTGGAGTCGCACTTAGCTTCGTGCAAGCAGGGATTTCAGCTTGACGGGGACTTGCTGCCTCCTCTTCCCCCGAGGAGGCTCGCTTCCCTGCTGGCTGTGCACTCGCCTATCAGGCGGGGGCGCAGGGCTCCTCCAGCAGGTCTTGCCTCAGGGGCTGCTTCCCCTGAGTTGGGGCTGTGGGCAGGGAACCCAGACACGCAGGATCAGGCCCCAAACACCTGCACATGTCTCTGCTGGGGAGGAGAGTGCTAGGGAACCTACGTCTGTCATACACTTTCTGGGCACCCAAGGAATCAGCCTCCGTGGGTGTGCGGGACTGCAAAACCCCAGCCAGGGGCCCTTGGAGCCTGGTGCTCTCCGTGTGGCGCTTGAATCTGGGCGGCCAAGGCAACCGCTGGAAGGAGCCCTGCAGTTGCCCTTCCGCTTCCCTCTGACAGAATTCTTTCACTGCTGGAGCCCTTGGCAGTGTGCAACCCACCAGCCCCTAAGCCCTCCTCAAGGACGCTGGGACCTAAGTGCAAAGGCAAGGCAGGGATTGGAGCTGAGGCCAAGGAAGGCGCCAGTGGCGTTTCCGAGCCTCACTGCAGCCTGCTCCTTCCTGGGAGAGGCAGCCTTAAAAGCAAGGCAAGTCTGGCAAGGCTAGCCCCTATGGCAGAGCAGCTTCGCGCCAGGAACTCTGCCAGATCGGGGCCTCTGAGCAGAGCTAGAGCTCTGCCGTACTGGAGGCGCACTTAGCTCCGTGCAAGCAGGGCTTTCAACTTGACGGGGCTGGGCTGCCTCCTCTTCCCCCGAGGAGGCTCGCTTCCCTGCTGGCTGTGCACTCGCCTATCAGGGCGGGGGCGCAGGGCTCCTCCAGCAGGTCTTGCCTCAGGGGCTGCTTCCCCTGAGTTGGGGCTGTGGGCAGGAACCCAGACACGCAGGATCAGGCCCCAAACACCTGCACATGTCTCTGCTGGGGAGGAGAGTGCTAGGGAACCTACGTCTGTCATACACTTTCTGGGCACCCAAGGAATCAGCCTCCGTGTGTGCGGGGCTGAAAACCCCAGCCAGGGCCCTGGGAGCCTGGTGCTCTCGGTGCGGCGCTGATTCTAGGCGGCCTAGAAACCGCTGGAGGAGCCCTGCAGTTGCCCTTCCCTTCCCTCTGACAGAGCTCTCACTGCTGAAGCCCTTGGCAGTGTGCAACCCACCACCCCCTAAGCCCTCCCCAACGACGCCTGGCACCTATGTGCAAAGGCAAGGCAGGATTGGAGCTGAGGCAAGGAAGGCACCAGTGGCGTCTCCCAGGCTCCTGCTCAGACAGCTCCTTCCTGGGGAGGGCAGCCTAAAAGCAAGGCAAGTCTGGGCAAGGCGAGCCCCCGGCCGAGCAGCCTCGCGCCAGAAACTCTGCCAGATCGGGGCTCTGAGCAGAGCTAGAGCTCTGCCGTACTGGAGGCGCCACTTAGCTCCGTGCAAGCAGGGCTTTCCTCTTGACTGGGCTCGGCTGCCTCCTCTTCTCCCGAGGAGGCTCGCTACACTGCTGGCTGTGCTCTCGCCTATCAGGCGGGCGCGCAGGGCTCCTCCAGCAGGTCTTGCCTCAGGGGCTGCTTCCCCTGAGTTGAGGGCTGTGGGCGGGAACCCAGACACGCAGGATAAGGCCCCAACCACCTGCACATGTCTCTGCTGGGGAGGAGAGTGCTAGGGAACCTACGTCTCTCACACACTTTCTAGGCACCCACGGAGTCAGCCTCTGGAGTGTGGGGATGCAAAACCCAGCCAGGGGCCCTTGGAACCTGGTGCTCTCCGTGCGGAGCTTTGTCTGGGCGGCCAAGGAACCGCTGAAGGAGCCCTGCTGTTGCCCTTCGCTTCCCTCTGACAGAGCTTTCACTGCTGGAAGCCCTTGGCAGTGTGCAACCCACCAGCCCCTAAGCCCTCCTCAAGGACGCTTGGGACCTAAGTGCAAAGGCAAGGCAGGGGTAGAGCTGAAGCCAGGAAGGCGCCAGTGGCGTTTCCGAGCCTCACACAGCCTGCTCCTTCCTGGGGAGGGAGCCTTAAAGCAAGGCAAGTCTGCGCAAGGCTCGCCTATGGCAGAGCATCTTGGTGCCAGGAACTCTGCCAGATCGGGCCTCTGAACAGAGCTAGAGATCTGCCGTACTGGAGTCGCACTTAGCTTCGTGTAAGCAGGGATTTCAGCTTGACGGGGACTTGCTGCCTCCTCTTCCCCCGAGGAGGCTCGCTCCCTGCTGGCTGTGCACTCGCCTATCAGGGCGGGGGCGCAGGGCTCCTCCAGCAGGTCTTGCCTCAGGGGCTGCTTCCCCTGAGTTGGGGCTGTGGGCAGGAACCCAGACACGCAGGATCAGGCCCCAAACACCTGCACATGTCTCTGCTGGGGAGGAGAGTGCTAAGGGAACCTACGTCTGTCATACACTTTCTGGGCACCCAAGGAATCAGCCTCCGTGTGTGCGGGGCTGAAAACCCCAGCCAGGGGACCTGGGAGCCTGGTGCTCTCCGTGTGGCGCTGAATCTGGGCGGGCCAAGCAACCGCTGGAGGAGCCCTGCAGTTGCCCTTCCCTTCCCTCTGACAGAATTCTCACTGCTGGAGCCCTTGGCAGTGTGCAACCCACCAGCCCCTAAGCTCTCCTTAAGGAGGACTGGGACCTAAGTGCAAAGGCAAGGCAGGATTGGCAGCTGAGGCAAGAAAAGGCGCCAGTGGCGACTCCCAGGCCTCCTGCTGCCTGCTCCTTCCTGGAGAGGCAGCCTAAAAGCAAGGCAAGTCTGGGCAAGGCTGCCCCGGCAGAGCAGCCTCGCGCCAGGAACTCTGCCAGATCGGGGCTCTGAGCAGAGCTAGAGCTCTGCCGTACTGGAGGCGCACTTAGCTCCGTGCAAGCAGGGCTTTCAGCTTGACGGGCTGGCTGCCTCCTCTTCCCCGAGGAGGCTCGCTTCCCTGCTGGCTGTGCACTCGCCTATCGGCGGGGGCGCAGGGCTCCTCCAGCAGGTCTTGCCTCAGGGGCTGCTTCCCTGAGTTGGGGCTGTGGGCAGGAACCCAGACACGCAGGATCAGGCCCCAAACACCTGCACATGTCTCTGCTGGGGAGGAGAGTGCTAGGGAACCTACGTCTGTCATACACTTTCTGGGCACCCAAGGAATCAGCCTCCGTGTGCGCGGGCTGAAACCCCAGCAGGGGCCCTGGAGCCTGGTGCTCTCGGTGCGGCGCTGATTCTGGCGCCAGAACCGCTGGAGGAGCCCTGCAGTTGCCCTTCCCTTCCCTCTGACAGAGCTCTCACTGCTGAAGCCCTTGGCAGTGTGCAACCCACACCCCTAAGCCCTCCCAACACGCTGGACCTATGTGCAAAGGCAAGGCAGCCCCTGAGCAAGACCT
>NW_017190472.1:0-11272 GCF_001704415.2 Capra hircus | reverse complement strand
ATCTCGCCGGCAGGGGAGAACCTCCTGGATTTCTCGAGTTGCGGCAGGTGCTCTCAACTCTGACGGGACCACAGGGACCCGCTCTAATGGCCTCAGGAAAGGCCAGTCCCCTTGCTAGTTGCTCGGGCCTCTCGGGATTACTCTCCCATCGATGCCGGGGCCTAAGACCTTGTGTGGAGTCGGTGCCGAAACCTGAGGATTCCTCTCCAGTGCTGACATGGATCTTGGGGTACTTCAGGAGTCTCCCCAGAGGAGTCAGTCTTCGTCTCGTGTGGGGGCATGCACGTGCGCTTTCCTCCCGAGCTGGAGCAGCAGTGTCACGCTTCCCTTCGCCTGTATCAAGGGATCTGTGGCTTTCCCTCGAGGCTTTCCCACGAGGCTTTCTCACAGGACTGTCCCACGTGTCACCGTAGTGTGAGTCGATCCTCGGCTTGAAAGTCGAGGTAGTACAGGGAAAACAGGTTTCCCTGGAATGGACTGAGACATCTGGGGACTCTGGGAATGGTGGCATGACCCTGGAGTTCCTGTCGCCTTTACTGTGGAGAGCGCCCCCTCTTGAGATGCGACGGGAATGCCGGGATTTCTTTCCCGACCACGCAGGGAAAGGATACTACCTCTCGAGCTAGGAGGCGGAAACGGGGCTCCTCTGGATGGGCGGGACTCTCCTGCTTCCTCTCGAGTGGAGACAGGTATGTTGGGAACTTCTTGAGTTGCAGCCAGGGTGTAAACCCTTTGGAAGTTCCAGAGGTTAGGTGTGATTAGCCTCGAGACGCCTCAGCAAATGGGCCTCATCTCACCTGAAGGGAGAACCTCCTGGACTTTCTATAGTTGCGGCAGGTGCTCTCGACTTACGTCGGGACCTCAGGGACCGCTCTGGTGGCCTCAGGAAAGGCCAGTCCCCATGCGAGTTGCTTGGGGCCTCTCGGATTCCTCTCCCGTCGATACCAGGGCCTAAGACCTTGTGTGGAGTCGGTGCCGGGACCTGAGGATTCCTCTCCAATGCTGACATGGATATTGGGGTACTTCTGGAGTCTCCCCAGGGGAGTCAGTCCTCGTCTCGAGTGGGGGCATGCACGTGCGCTTTCCTCCCGAGCTGTAGCAGCAGTGTCATGCTTCCCTTCGCGTGAATCAAGGGATCTGTGGCTTTCCCTCGAGGCTTTCCCACGAGGCTTCCCACGAGGCTTTCCCCCAGGGCTGTCCCACGTGCCACCGTGGTGTGAGTCGATACTCGGCTTGAAAGTCGAGGCAGTGCAGAGAAAACAGGTTTCCCTGGAATGGACTGAGACATCTGGGGAACTCTGGGAATGGTGGAACGACCCTGGGGTTCCTCTCGCCTTTCCTGTGGAGATCGCCTCCTCTTGACATACGACGGGAACGCCGGAATTCTTTCCTGACCACACAGGGAAAGGATCCTTGCTCTCGAGCTACGAGGCGGACAGGGCTCCTCTGGATGTGGGCGGGACTCCCGTGCTTCCTCTCGAGTGGAGACGGGTATGTCCGGGAACTTCTTGAATTGCAGCAAGGGTGTGAAGGAGCCTCTGGAAGTTCCAGAGGTTAGGTGTGATTAGCCTGGAGACGCCTCAGAGGAAATGGGCCTCATCTCGCCGGCAGGGAGAACCTCCTGGATTTCCTCGAGTTGTGGCAGGTGCTCTCAACTTCTGACGGGGACCACAGGGACCCGCTCTAATGGCCTCAGGAAAGGCCAGTCCCCTTGCTAGTTGCTCGGGGCCTCTCGGGATTACTCTCCCATCGATGCCGGGCCTAAGACCTTGTGTGGAGTCGGTGCCGAAACCTGAGGATTCCTCTCCAGTGCTGACATGGATCTTGGGGTACTTCTGGAGTCTCCCCAGAGGAGTCAGTCTCGTCTCGTGTGGGGCATGCACGTGCGCTTTCCTCCCGAGCTGGAGCAGCAGTGTCACGCTTCCCTTCGCCTGTATCAAGGGATCTGTGGCTTTCCCTCGAGGCTTTCCACGAGGCTTTCTCACAGGACTGTCCCACGTGTCACCGTAGTGTGAGTCGATCCTCGGCTTGAAAGTCGAGGTAGTGCAGGGAAAACAGGTTTCCCTGGAATGGACTGAGACATCTGGGGACTCTGGGAATGGTGGCATGACCCTGGAGTTCCTGTCGCCTTTACTGTGGAGAGCGCCCCCTCTTGAGATGCGACGGGAATGCCGGGATTTCTTTCCCGACCACGCAGGGAAAGGATACTCCTCTCGAGCTAGGAGGCGGAAACGGGGCTCCTCTGGATGTGGGCGGGACTCTCCTGCTTCTCTCGAGTGGAGACAGGTATGTCGGGGAACTTCTTGAGTTGCAGCCAGGGTGTAAAGTTCCCTTTGGAAGTTCCAGAGGTTAGGTGTGATTAGCCTCGAGACGCCTCAGCAAATGGGCCTCATCTCACCTGAAGGGGAGAACCTCCTGGACTTTCTATAGTTGCGGCAGGTGCTCTCGACTTACGTCGGGGACCTCAGGGACCGCTCTGGTGGCCTCAGGAAAGGCCAGTCCCCATGCGAGTTGCGGGGGCCTCTCGGGATTCCTCTCCCGTCGATACCAGGGCCTAAGACCTTGTGTGGAGTCGGTGCCGGACCTGAGGATTCCTCTCCAATGCTGACATGGATATTGGGGTACTTCTGGAGTCTCCCCAGGGAGTCAGTCCTCGTCTCGAGTGGGGGCATGCACGTGCGCTTTCCTCCCGAGCTGTAGCAGCAGTGTCATGCTTCCCTTCGCGTGAATCAAGGGATCTGTGGCTTTCCCTCGAGGCTTTCCACGAGGCTTTCCACGAGGCTTTCCCCAGGGCTGTCCACGTGCCACCGTGGTGTGAGTCGATACTCGGCTTGAAAGTCGAGGCAGTGCAGAGAAAACAGGTTTCCCTGGAATGGACTGAGACATCTGGGGAACTCTGGGAATGGTGGAACGACCCTGGGTTCCTCTCGCCTTTCCTGTGGAGATCGCCTCCTCTTGACATACGACGGGAACGCCGGGAATTCTTTCCTGACCACACAGGGAAAGGATCCTGCTCTCGAGCTACGAGGCGGACAGGGCTCCTCTGGATGTGGGCGGACTCCCGTGCTTCCTCTCGAGTGGAGACGGGTATGTCCGGGAACTTCTTGAATTGCAGCAAGGGTGTGAAGACCTCTGGAAGTTCCAGAGGTTAGGTGTGATTAGCCTGGAGACGCCTCAGAGGAAATGGGCCTCATCTCGCCGGAGGGAGAACCTCCTGGATTTCCTCGAGTTGCGGCAGGTGCTCTCGACTTCTGACGGGGACCACAGGGACCCGCTCTAATGGCCTCAGGAAAGGCCAGTCCCCTTGCTAGTTGCTCGGGGCCTCTCGGGATTACTCTCCCATCGATGCCGGGGCCTAAGACCTTGTGTGGAGTCGGTGCCGAAACCTGAGGATTCCTCTCCAGTGCTGACATGGATCTTGGGGTACTTCTGGAGTCTCCCCAGAGGAGTCAGTCTTCGTCTCGTGTGGGGGCATGCACGTGCGCTTTCCTCCCGAGCTGGAGCAGCAGTGTCACGCTTCCCTTCGCCTGTATCAAGGGATCTGTGGCTTTCCCTCGAGGCTTTCCCACGAGGCTTTCACAGGCTGTCCCACGTGTCACCGTAGTGTGAGTCGATCCTCGGCTTGAAAGTCGAGGTAGTGCAGGGAAAACAGGTTTCCCTGGAATGGACTGAGACATCTGGGGGACTCTGGGAATGGTGGCATGACCCTGGAGTTCCTCTCGCCTTTACTGTGGAGAGCGCCCCCTCTTGAGATGCGACGGGAATGCCGGGATTTCTTTCCCGACCACGCAGGGAAAGGATACTACCTCTCGAGCTAGGAGGCGGAAACGGGGCTCCTCTGGATGTGGGCGGACTCTCCTGCTTCCTCTCGAGTGGAGACAGGTATGTCGGGGAACTTCTTGAGTTGCAGCCAGGGTAAAGTTCCCTTTGGAAGTTCCAGAGGTTAGGTGTGATTAGCCTCGAGACGCCTCAGCAAATGGGCCTCATCTCACCTGAAGGGGAGAACCTCCTGGACTTTCTATAGTTGCGGCAGGTGCTCTCGACTTACGTCGGGGACCTCAGGGACCGCTCTGGTGGCCTCAGGAAAGGCCAGTCCCCATGCGAGTTGCTTGGGGGCCTCTCGGGATTCCTCTCCCGTCGATACCAGGGCCTAAGACCTTGTGTGGAGTCGGTGCCGGGACCTGAGGATTCCTCTCCAATGCTGACATGGATATTGGGGTACTTCTGGAGTCTCCCCAGGGGAGTCAGTCCTCGTCTCGAGTGGGGGCATGCACGTGCGCTTTCCTCCCGAGCTGTAGCAGCAGTGTCATGCTTCCCTTCGCGTGATCAAGGGATCTGTGGCTTTTTTCCCACGAGGCTTTCCCACGAGGCTTTCCCCAGGGCTGTCCCACGTGCCACCGTGGTGTGAGTCGATCCTCGGCTTGAAAGTCGAGGCAGTGCAGGAAAACAGGTTTCCCTGGAATGGACTGAGACATCTGGGGAACTCTGGGAATGGTGGAACGACCCTGGGGTTCCTCTCGCCTTTCCTGTGGAGATCGCCTCCTCTTGACATACGACGGGAACGCCGGGAATTCTTTCCTGACCACGCAGGGAAAGGATCCCTCCTCTCGAGCTAGGAGGCGGAAACGGGCTCCTCTGGATGTGGGCGGGACTCTTGTGCTTCCTCTCAGTGGAGACGGGTATGTCGGGGAACTTCTTGAGTTGCAGCAAGGGTGTGAAGGACCCTTTGGAAGTTCCAGAGGTTAGGTGTGATTAGCCTCGAGACGCCTAAGTGGAAATGGGCCTCATCTCGCCTGGAGGGGAGAACCTCCTGGATTTTCTCGAGTTGCAGCAGGTGCTCTCGACTTACGACGACGACTCAGGGACCCGCTCTGGTGACCTCAGGAAAGGCCAGTCCCCATGCGAGTTGCTCGGGGCCTCTAGGATTCCGCTCCCTTCGATGCTGGGCCTAAGACCTTGTGTGGAGTCGGTGCCGGAACCTGAGGATTCCTCTCCAGTGCTGACATATGCCGGAAGCCAGTGTGAGGAATCCCGCCCGTGACAAGGTCATGAGGAAGGAAGCTGACATACGCAAGGCGTGCTCAGACTTCAGGGACCCCTCTGGAAATTCCTAAGCATGTACCCCAACAAAAATCTGCCGGCTTTTGTGCTCTGCTTTTCCACTCTTCTGACATTTTCTGGAAAAAGTCAATTCAGGGCTTTAGTTTTCTGCATTTGAAAGAGTGTTTCAATCCAAAAACCCCTTCGATGGCTTTCTAGCCTGCCTGCAGGACTCTGCGAGTGTGATTGTTTGAGGCCTCCTGACCGCAGGAGGCACAGGAAGCTTAAAACATCCTAGGAATGTAGGGGCTTCCGAAGAGTCAAAATCTTTAGAATAGGACTGATTAAAATTTCATTTGTTGAGTCAATGCTTGCTGCCAAATTTTCATATCCTTTATTTTTATATATAGTTGGCATATAGAAAAACAAGTAGTAGACCTGGTATTAGCAACATTAGATCTTCGAGTTAAGTACCTTCTTTGTTATATCCCACTGCACCTTTGTTCTATAGAGATGTAACTTTAATGCTTTAAGGAAATGCAGATTAAAGAAAAACACTTCAGGGGAAACAAAATTAACATTCATTAAGGAAGAGAGCTAAAAAGTGTTAACAAGCCTCTTGGCCAGAAGATAATGTAAATCACCTGAGACCTTTGTATACAAAATGATGTATAGAAAGAGTCTGGGCTGTGAACGCTACATAATTCTGTGTTACCCATTGATCTCCATGTTTTATCAAAAGTATAAAAGGCCTTCTGAACAATAAAGGATCGGACCGGTTTCTCGAACTAGTCTCTCGGCCTGGTTTCTTGGGACTCTGGCTTCCCCCCATGTCTCTCTCTCTCTCTTCTTCTCTCCCTTCCCTCTCTCTGCTCTTTACTTTAACTTCAGGCTGAATCTCCATCTGGGGCGCGGAGGCTCGCCAGGTCTACTTACTTGCCCGGCTGTTAAGACCGCACGAAAGGGAGCTTAAGGCGAGGCACACTTAGATATTCAAGCGGGCGCCGGTGGCCCAACGTAGATGGTGCAAATTCCTTGTCTGGAATTTATTGGCCTTCCGCGTAAACCAAGCTATTCAGCCCTCTTCCTCCACTTAATCTTCTTATTACACTATAGTTTCTTAATCTAATCTTACATTAATAAACAAACAAGTCTTTCCACGCCAACGCCGTCCACCCTTCGAATTCCCTGGATCCACAGGGGCTGGACCCAGCACGTGGTGCCCGGAACAGGCTATTCGAAGGTACGTTCCTCGGAGCAAAAGCTCCCCCCGGAGCACTCTCTGGCTCCCCCCGGGGCACTCTCCGTTGCTCCCCCCAGAGCACTCTCTGTTGCTCCCCCGGAGTGACTTAATCACTCCCCCCGGAGTACTTTCGGGTACTCCCCCAGTGTTGAGTGTTCGGGACGGCTAGGACCCCACTCAGGGTGCCGCGGACCCCCTGTAGGATAGACAGGGTGAGGAAGAGTGGGAAGTGTTCAAGGGTTTAAGAGAAACCTGGTGCTCTAGAGGTTGAAAAGAAACCTGCTATCCTAGGGTTAAAAACAAAACCCCCCTCGCCAAAGGTAAAACCTTTTGTTGAGGTAGACTTTTCTATAAGACTTAATTTTCTGACATGGGTAACAGTGAATCAAAAGAAAGACAGCTTTTTATAGGAGTAATCTTGCAGTTACTAACTAAACGAGGAATTAAAGTTAAAAAATCCAATATTCATTCATTTTTTTTCCTTTGTACAAGAACAGTGTCCCTGGTTTCCAGAAGAAGGCACTGTTAACTTAGACACCTGGGAGAGAGTAGGAAAACAACTAAAAACTTACCATGCTGAACATGGCTCAGAAAAGGTGCCTACTGACGCCTTTTCCTTATGGAATATAATTAGGGACGCTCTAGACCCTGCCCCTGAATCTGAAAAGGTACACCTTAAAGAGGAAAGTGCAGATAAAAAGGTATCTATCGAAGAGGAGAGTGATGAAAAGGAGGCTACACCTAGCTATCGGCAGTTGAATCAAATGATAGCTGCAATGACTGCCCAAGAAAAGGTAATAGATAGAGATGACAAAAAAGAGCAGGTTTCAGATGAGGAAGATCTGGAAAAGGAAGTAAGTCAAGATCATTCTGATGAGGATTGGTCTTTATTAAATAAAGATGCTCCAAGGAGTTTAAGAGAAACTTCTCCAATTAGATTATCTGCTCCAAAGAGCTTAATAAAAACTTCCCCAACCAGACCACCTGCTTCCAGAAATTCAAGAGAAATTTCCTTAATTAAGCCTTCTGCTTCCAGAGGCTCAAGACAAATGTCCCCCATCAGGATATATGCACCTGAGAGCTTAAGGCAGACATCCCCAGGTAAAACATCCGTAAGACCTAAACACAAAACGGATAAAAAATTCCCAAAGTACGAAGAAAGTGACATAGGACACCCCTTGCCGCCCCCTCCCTATAAGGGTGAAGGGCCTCCACTAGAAGCTCCCGAAGAAGGGTTTTCTCTAGCCCAGATGATGAACTTGATCCCCACCTTGAGGCTTGTTTCCCCATAATATTTGGTGGCAGCGGTGGCAGAACACCCCCACTGGGAACCCATTCCAATGAAAATGATTAAAGAACTCAAACAGGCTTGTGCTTTGTATGGGCCTAAAGCCCCGTATACTGTATCATTGGTGGAGGCTTTAGCGGGCAGATGGATGACACCCCATGACTGGAAGACAGTCGCTAAAGCTTGTCTGTCTGGAGGTCAATATGTACTTTGGAGAACTGAATATGAAGATCTTGCCCAAAAACAGGCTGATGCTAACCAAAAATATGGCCCAAGATATATTATAAAAAGTATGTTGGCAGGGACTAATGATTTCGGAACACTTAGAGATCAAATGGGATTAGACAAAACTACTTTAGATCAAGTAACCGCCTGCGCCCTTGGGCTTGGCGTTTGTTGCCTGAAGGGAAAGAATCTACCTCGTCCTTCTCAAATGTTAAACAAAAACCAGAAGAGCCATATGAAGACTTTATATCAAGACTTGCAGAGGCAGTCAACAGAGTAATTTCCAATACTGAGGCAGCTAGTATATTGATAAAACAACTGGCATTTGAAAATGCTAATTCTACCTGCCAGGCCATTTTACGTCCTATAAAAAAACCTGGGGAAATAATAGATTATATCAGGCAATGTGCAGATGTAGGACCAGCAATGATGCAGGGCGTTGCCATAGCTGCAGCCATAAAGGGAAATTCTTACCAGCAGGCAGTACAGTCCTTTTTTACAAATAAAAATAACCCGTCAAAGAGTCATTCCAGTAGTCCAGGCCAGAATATTGGTTTATCCAAGGCCTGCTTCTCTTGCGGACGGGAAGGGCACTTTATGCGAGCTTGTCCCCAAAAAGCAACCGGTTCTTCTCTGCCTAATTCTGTGCATACTAATCTCCCTAGATCTCTCTGCCCTCGTTGTCAAAAAGGATATCATTGGGCAAAAGAATGTAGGTCACAATTCCATAGAAATGGAGCCTTTTTGGGCCCCGACCAGCAGTCGGGAAACGGATTGAGGGTCCAGCCTCAGGCCCCGACAACAATTGGGGCAGCCTCACTGAACCCATTCATTCCCTTCGTCCCATCGCAGAACTCATCAGAGCAACCCCAGGCAGCGCAGGACTGGACCTCAGTTCCACCACCTCAGCAATATTAACACCAGATAGCCCCACTGTGAAAATCCCTACAGGAGTTAAAGGCCCATTACCAACAGGTTTACTAGGAATTATACTAGGCAGAAGTTCCTTAGCTATGCAAGGTCTCACAATCATCCCTGGAGTAATTGACTCAGATTATACAGGAGAAATCCAGATAATGATTTCACCCCCAATTAAAACTTTCCAAATACATCAGGGACAAAGAATAGCCCAACTTTTGCTTTTGCCTTACCACACTGCAATTGGGCACACAGCTACTCAGAATGAAAGGCAGGATAAAGGATTTGGGTCTAGTGATATGGTTTTTTGGATAACAGAAATTACTCAGAAACGTCCTATGAAAACTATTCTGATTAATGGCAAGTCTATTGTGGGGTTATTAGACACAGGAGCAGACGTTTCTTGCATTTCAGGAAAAGACTGGCCCAGCTCCTGGCCCACACATACTACTGAAAATAACTTGGTGGGGATAGGAAGAGCCCCCACAGTAGCCAAAAGTGCAAAAATTTTAGATTGGCAATTTGAGGATACCCGTGGAACTTTCCAACCGTATGTAGTCCCTTCACTCCCCTTTACCCTGTGGGGGAGGGACGTGCTGTCTCAAATGGGAGTGTTACTTTTTAGCCCTGATGATAAAGTGACCTCTCAGATGTTGCAGATGGGCTATGATCCATCAAAAGGATTGGGTAAACAACAGACAGGGATAATTGAGCCAATTTGCCCAACTCCTCGCAAGTTACGTGCTGGATTGGGATATCCAAATTTATAATGGAGGCCATTGTTTTTGCTGCCGACCCCATTACATGGAAATCTCAAGATCCGGTGTGGGTAGAACAATGGCCTCTGCATAAGGAAAAATTACTGGCAGCTAAAGCATTAATCTTTGAACAATTAGAATTGGGACATATTGAGCCCTCCAATAGCCCCTGGAACACTCCTATTTTTGTCATTAAGAAAAAATCTGGTAAATGGCGACTTTTACAGGATTTGAGAGCTATTAATGCCACCATGGAGGACATGGGGGCCTTACAGCCTGGGCTCCCTTCCCCAGTAGCCGTTCCAGAGGGATATAATATAATTGTTATTGATTTACAAGATTGTTTTTTCACTATTCCCTTAAATCCTGAAGATAAAAAGCGATTTGCCTTTAGTCTGCCATCAGAAAATCTTAAGCAGCCTTATTTAAGGTTTCAGTGGAAAGTTTTGCCTCAGGGAATGAAAAATAGCCCTACCTTATGCCAAAAAATTTGTTAATGCCGCTCTACAAGATATTAGGGTTAAATATGAACACGTATATATGATTCACTATATGGATGATATTTTAATAGCTCATCCTGATAGAGTTCACCTGCAAACTGTCCTCCAGGACCTGACCCAGGCATTGACAGACAGAGGCCTAAAAATTGCCCCAGAAAAAAATTCAAATCAATCCGCCCATAACTTACTTAGGGAGAGTCATAAATTCGGAAACGGTGACTCATACCCGTTGCAATTGAGAAAAGACCATCTTTATTACTTTAAAATGATTATCAAAAACTTTTAGGTGATATTAATTGGATTAGGCCATATTTAAAATTAACCACTGCCGAATTAAAACCTCTTTTTAATATTTTACGCGGATCCTGATCCAACCTCTAAAAGACAATTAACAGCTAAGGCTCAAGAAGCCCTAGGCAAAGTAGAAGCAGCCTTATCGAATAGCTATGTAAAAAGAATTGATTTGACGATGACTTGGCAGTTCCTTTGCCTAGCTACTCCAGTGGCGCCTACGGAGTTCTGTGGCAGGCGGCCCTTTAGAATGGATCCATCTTCCCACCCAAGCTAAAAAAGTCGGCTTCTTATCCTGGTTTAATTGCCACATTAATGCTAAAAGGAAGGAAGCGGAGCATTGAATTGTTTGGTAAGGAGCCATCAGAGATTGTAATTCCATATAATAAGGAGCAGCTTGATGCTCTTCTAATGTTTGATGAAGACTGGCAGATTGCTATAGGGAATTACTGTGGTCAAATTTTGCATCATTTACCCTCACATGTTTTGCTAAATTTTATGTCTAACCATCCAGTTATTTTTTCCTGTCCGTGTAAACAGTTCCCTATTTCAGATGCTCTGGTAGTCTTTACTGATGGATCGGCTAATGGTAGAGCCTCTATAGTCACAAGAGATCATCAGAAACTTTTGGAAACACAAGAAACTTCAGCTCAAAGAGCTGAAATCACAGCTGTTATTGAGGCCTTTGTTATGTTTGCAGAGAAGAATTTAACCTTTATTCTGACTTCTCAGTATGTGGTCAGGCTGTTTCCACACATTGAGACTGCAGTTTTTCCTGAAAACAAAACCGCTATCTACCATTTGTTAACTAGACTGCAGCAGCGCAAATTTGGAAAAGAAATCGGGCGTTCTTTATCGCCACATTCGAGCTCATTCCGGCCTGCCTGGCCCTTTAAATGCTCTCAATGAATTGGCAGATTCGTTAACCAGGATTTCAGTGGCTTCTGTTTTTGAAGAAGCTCGAGCTTCTCACACTTCATCATCAGAATGCCACTGCCTTACGATACCA
>NW_017190471.1:0-21980 GCF_001704415.2 Capra hircus | reverse complement strand
TCGAGGCAGGTGCAGGGGAAAACAGGTTTCCCTGGAATGGACTGAGACCCTGGGGACTCTGGGTCAATGGATTGTCACGACCCTGACAGCTCTCCTCTCAACCTTTTCCTGTGAGAAGTACTCTCCTCTTAGAGCATGCCGAGCTGAACGGCAGCGAATTCTTTTCCGACACTACGGCAGTATAAAGGGATTCTTCCTCCTCTGCGAGCCTAGCGAGGCGGAAACGGGCTCCTCTGGATGTGGGCGGATCTCGTGGCTTACCCTCTCGAGTCCGGAGAGATGGTATATGTACATTCGATGCAAACTTCTTGAGTTGGCAGGCAAGATTTGTGAAGACACCTTGGAAGTGGGGAGGCGCTAGCGGCTCTGATTCACCCGAGACGCTCATGGAAATTGCGGCCTCATCTCGCCTGGAGGTGAAGCAACCTCCTGGATTTCTCGAGTTGGCGGCAGGTGCCTCGATCGACTTACGACGCGGGACCAAAGAGTCCCGATCTGGGTGGCCTCAGGAAAGCCAGCTCCCATGCGAGTTGCTCGCGTGTGCGCTCGGATTCCACTCCTGTCGATGCTGCGATCCTACAGACCTTGTGTGAGTCAGTGCCGGGAACCTTGAGGATTCCTCTCCAGTGCCGACATGGATCTTGGGGCGTACTTCTTGAAATCTCCCCATGGGAAGGGCAGTCCTCGTCTCGAGTGGGGGGCTGCCGGGCTCTTTTCCTCCCGAAGGCTGTAGCCACCAGTGTCACGCTTCCCTTCGCGTGGATCAAGGGATGTGTGACTTTCGCTCGGGCTTTCCCATGAGGCTTTCGCACAGAGGCTTTCCCACAGGCCGCTGCTCCCACGCTGGCCACCGCCTGAAGTGAGCTCGATCCTCGGCTTGAACGTCGCAGGGCAGTGCAGGGAAAAACAGGTTTTCCCTGGAATAGACTGAGACATCGTTGGGCGGACGGGAATGGTGGGCCCGACCTGGAGTTCCTCTTCGCCTTTCCTGTGCGAGGAGCGCCTCCTCTTGACATGCACAGCCGGAAAGCCGGGAATGCTATTTCCGAACACGTGCAGGGCAAAGTATCCCTCCTCTCGAGCTATGCACGATTAGAGCGGGCCCTCTGGATGTGGGCGGGCTCTCGTGCTTCCTCTCGAGTGAGCCGGGTAATGTCGGGGAACTTCTAAGTTGCAGTAAAAGTTGTTGAAGGACCCTTTGGGAGCTTCCAGAGGTTTAGTGTGTGATAAGCCTCGGAGACGCCTCAGCGGACATGGGCCCTCATCTCGCCTGGCGGGTGAGACCTCCTGTATTTTTCTAGCAGTTGGGACAGGTTGCTCTCGACTTACGACGGGACTTCAGGGACCCGCTCGGTGGCCTCGAGGAAAGGACATCCCCCATGCGAGTTCCTCGGGGACCTCTCGGATTCCTCTCCCTTCTTATGCTGCGGGCCTAAGACTTGTGTGGAGTCAGTGCCGTAAACCTGAGGATTCCTCTCCAGTGCTGACATTGATTTTTGGGGCTTACTTCTGCGAGTCTTTATTCCCAGGGGGTCAGTCTCGTTCGCGAGTAGCGGGCATACACGTGCACTTTCCTCCCGTGTTGTAGCCAGAAGTGTTGCCCTTTCCTTTCGCGCTGGATCAAGGGATGCTGTGGCTTTCCCTTCGAGGCCTTTCCCCCCCCCCCCACGGAAAGGCTGTCCCACGAGGCTTTCCCACAGGGCTTGTCCCCACGTGCACCGTGGATGTGAGTCGATCTCGGCCTTAAAAGTCGAGGCAGTGCAGGGAAAACAGGCTTTCCCATGGAATGGACTGAGACATCTGGGGGACTCTGGCGAATGGTGGCACGACCCTGGATCCTCTCGCTTTCCGCGTGGAGAGCCGCCTGCTCTTGATATGCGACTGGGAAACGACTGGAAATTCTTCCCGACCTCGCAGTGGAAAGGGATCCCTCCTCTCGAGCGTAGAGCAGGAAACGCCGGGCTTCCTCTGGATGTGCGGCGGGTCACTCCGGCTGCTTCTTCTCGATTGGAGCCGGGTTATGTCGGGAACTATTTTGAAGTTTGCAGCAAGTCGGTGTGAAGGAACCGCTTTTGAAGCTTCCAGATGTGTAGATGTGATTAGCCCTCGAGACGCCTCAGCACAAGATGCTGTGCCTCATTCTCGACTTGCAGGGAGAACCTCCTGATTTGTCTAGAGCTTGCGGCAGGTGGCTCTCGACTTACAAAGGGGACTCGCAGAGTCCCGCTCTGGTGCCTCAAGGCAAAGGCCAGTCCCCATGCGGAGTTGCTTCCCGGGGGCCTCTCGCGATTCCACTCCCGTCGATGCTGGTCCTAAGACTTGTGTGGAGTCAGTGCCCGAACCTTGAGGATTCCTTACTCCATTGCCGAACATGGATCTTGGGTATCTTCTGGAGTCTTGTCCCAGGGAAGTCAGTCCTCCTCTCGTGTGGGGGCACCTGCACCGGCCGCTTTTCCTCGCGAGTCTGCTAGCAGCAGTGTCACGCTTCCACTTCGCGCTGGCATCAAGGCCGATCAGGGGCCTTTCCCTCGGCGCTTTCCCACGAGGCTTTCCCACGCAGGCTATCCCACAGCGGATGTCCCCACGTTGCCACCGTTGGTGTGAAGTCGATCCTCGGCTTGGAAGTCGCAGGCAGTGCCAGCGCAATAAAACAGTTTCCCTGGAATGGACCTCTGAGACATCTCGAGGACTCTGGGAATGTCGGCACGACTCTTGGGGTACCCTCTCGCACTTCCTGGCTGGGAGCGGCCTCCTCTTTGAGATGCAACGGAAACGCCGGGGGATTCTTTCCCGAACAAGCAGGAAAGGCATACCTCTCTCGAGCTGGTGGCGGAAAGGAGATTCCTCTGGATAATTGCGGACTCTCCTGCTTTCCTTCTCGCAGTGAGAGACGGGATATGTTCAGTGAACTTCTTGAGTTGCAGAAAGGCCGTTGTGAAGGACCCTTTGGAAGCTTCCATAGCGTTTAGGTTGATAGCTCCTCGATACGCCTTCTGGGAAATGAGGCCTCATCTCGCCTGGAGGGGAGTACCGTCCTGAATTTTTTCTCTCGAGTTGTGGCAGGCGCTCTCGACTTACGACGGGCGACCTCAGGGACCCGCTCTGGTGGCCTCAGGAAAGGCCACGTCACATTTGCGACGTTGTTTGGGGCTCCTCGGGATTCCTCTCTCCGTCGATGCCAGGGCCTAAGATCTTGTAGTGGAGTTCGGTGGCCGGAACCTCGAGCATTCCTTCTCCAGTGCAGACATGGATCCTGGGGTACTTCTGGAGTCTCGCCAGGGAATGTCAGTCCTTCATCTCTAGCGGGAGGGCATGTACCGTGCGGCTTCCTCCTGAGCTGAAGCTAAGCAGTGTCCCGCTTCCCTATGCTTTGGATCATAGGCGGATCTGTTGCCTTTCCCTCGAGGCTTTCCCACGGCGCTTTCCCACTGAGGGCTTTCCCACGAGGCTTTCCATGAGGCTTTCCCACATGGGCCGTCCCACGTGCACCGTGTGTGAGTCGATCCTGTCGGCTTTGAAAGTCGAGGCAAGTTGCAGGCGAAAACTGCTTTCCCTGGGAATGGACTGAGAGATCCAGGGGATTCTGGGAATGGTGGCACGACCCTGGATGTTCCTCTCAGCCTTTCCTTAGTGGACGCCGCGGACTCCTCTTAGATGTGACGGAAACCGGGCAATTCTATCCGGACCACGCAGGCGGAGGATCCCTCCATCTCGAGCTAGAAGGCGGAAACGGCGGGCTCCTTCTGGCATGTATGGCGGGACTTCTCGTGCTTCCTCTCGACGTGCGAGACTGGGAATTGTCGGCAATTCTTGAGTTGCAGGTAAGGGTGTGACAGGACCCTTTGGAAGTTTCCACAGTAAGGTGTGATTATAGCCTCCAGATACCTCCAGCGGAAATGGGACTCAGCTCACCTGGAGCGGGAGAAACCTCCTGGTTCTTTCGTCGAGTTGCGCGCCAGCGTGCTCTCGACTTACGACGCGGGACCTCAGGGACCCGCTGACTGGTGGCCTGTGCACGGAAAGGCCAGTCACCCATGCGAGTTGCGGGCTGGGGCCTCTCGGGATTCCTCCTCACGTCGCCAATGCACGGCCTAAGACCGCTGTTAGGAGTCGGTGCGGAACCTGAAGGATTCCTCGTCCAGTGAGGACATGGATCCTGGCAATCGGTACTTCTGGAGTCTGCCCTAGGGGAGTCAGTCCTCGTCATCGACGGGGGCATGCACGTGCGCTTTCCTCCCGAGCCTTAGCAGCAGTGTCACGCTTCCCTTCGCGTGGATCAGAGATCTGCTTGGCTTTCCCTTGAGGCCTTTCACGAGGCTTTCCCACGCAGGCCTTTCTCCACAAGGCGTGTACCACGATGCCCACCGTTGGTGTGAGGCGATCCTCGGCTTTGAAGTCGATTGCAGTGCAGGGAAAAAAGGTTTCCCTGGAAATGAGACTGAGACACCTGGGGACTCTGGGAATGGTGGCACGACCCTGGTGGTTTCCTCCGCCTTTCCTGTGGAGAGCGGTCTCTCTTGTTTTATGCCGACGTGAACGCCGGAATCTTCCCCGAACACGCCAGAGAAAGGATCCTCCTCTCGAGCTTAGGCAGCAGAACGGGTCTCTTCTGGATGTGGGCGCGGACTCTCGTGCTGTTCTCTCGAGTGGAGACGGGTAAGTTCGCGGGAACTTCTTGAGTTGCAGCAAGCATTGTGAAGGACCCTTTGGAAATTTCCAGAGGTTAAGTGTGATTAGCTCGCAGACGCCTCAGCGGAAATGGGCCTCATCTCGCCTGGAGGGACGACCTCCTGCGATTTTCTCGATTGCGGCAGGGTGCTTCCTCGACTTCAGACGGGGACCTCAGGGACCCGCTCTCGAGGGGCCTCAGGGAAAGGCCAGTCCCTATGCCAGTTGCTCGCGAGCCTCTCGGGATTCCTTCTTCCCGTCGATGCTGGTGCCTAAGACCTTGTGGGTATTGTCGGTGCCCGCACTCTGGGATCCTCTCCAGTGCTGGACACCGTATCTTGGGCGCTGACTTCTGGAGTCCCCCTGGAGTCAGTCCTCGTCTCCGAGTCGGGCAGGACGTGGCGATCTTCCTCCCGAGCGGTTAGCCAGCAGTGTCATGCTTCCTGGGTCGCGTCGGATCAACGGATCTGCTGGCTTGGCCTCAAGGGCTTTCCACTAGGCTTCCCACGAGGCTTCTCCCACAGCGGCTGTCCCACGTGCCACCGTGGTGGTCGAGTGGATCCTCTGGCTTGAAAGTCCCGAGGCCAGTGCAGGGAAAACAGGTTTCCCTGAATGGCGACAGGACATTCTGGGCTGGGACTCTGGCGAATGGTCTTGGCCCGACCCGTAGGAGTTCCTCTCGGCCTTTCCTATGGAGAGAGGCCTCCCTTGAGATGCGACGGGAAACGCCAATTCTTTCCCGACCACGCAGGAAAGGATCCTCCTCTCGACTTGGACAGCGGGACTCCTACGGATGTGGGACAGAACTCTCGTGCTTTCCGGTCTCGGAGTCGACGAGGGGATATGTTTGGGAACTTCTTCGAGTTGCAGCAGAGGCGTGTGAAGCGACCTTTGAATTTCCAGAGCGTTACGGATGCCTGACTAGCCTCAAGATGCCTCAGCGGAAATGGGCCGTCATATAGCCTTGGAGGGGAGAACCTCCTGGATCTTTCATCGAGTTGCGGCAGGCGTTGCTCTCGATGGACGACGGGACCCCTGGGGGACCCGTCTGGCTGGCCTCAGGAAAGCAAAAAGTCCCAATGCGGCTTTACTCAGGGTGCCTCTCGGGGATTTCCTCTCCGTCGATGTCTGGGGCCTAAGGACCCTTGTGTGGACTCCAGTGACGCAAAACTGAGGATTCCTCTCCATCTCGCTGGACATGGGATCTTGCGGGTACTTTGGAGTCTCCCCAGGGGAGTCAGTCCTCTTCTCGAGTGGCGGGCATGCACGTGCGCTTTCTCCCGAGCTGTAGGCAGCAGGCTCTCCCTTCCCCTCGCGAGGGATCAAGAGATCAGGGTGATTCCCTCTCAGCTTTCCCACGAGGCTTTCGCCACGAGCTTTCTCACAAGGGCTCTCCCCACGTGTGCCACCGTGGGTGTGAGTCCATCCTCGCCTGAAAGTCGAGGCAGTGCAGGAAAACTGCTTTTCCTCGAAATGGACGGAGACAATCTGGTTGCCTCTGGAAATGCGTGGCCGACGCTGCTTGAGTTCCTCTCGCCTTATCCTGGGACGGCGACCTCCTCATTGAGATTCGACGGAACCGCCGGCGATTCTTTTCGGACGACGCAGGGAAAGGATCCCTCCTTCTCAAGCTAGTGTATGGCGTGAAACGCGGGCCTCCTCTGGATTGTGGGCTGGACTCTCGCTGCTTCCTCCGAGCGGAGACGCGGTATGTCGGGGAACTTCTTAGTTGCCACAAGGGTACTCTGTTGAAAGGACCTTTCGGAAGTTCCAGGAGGTCTAGAGAGCGTTAGGTGTGAGTTAGCCTCGAGACGCACTCAGCGAAATGGCCTCATCTCGCCTCGGACGGGAGCAACCTGCCTCGATTTTCTGCGAGTTGCGGCCAGCGTGCTCTCCACTTACGACGCGGGACCTCAGGGACCGCACGTCTGGTGGCCTCGAGGAAAGACCAGTCCCCATGCGTAGTTGCTCGCGGGGACCTCTCGGGATTCCTCATCCTGTCGAGTGCTGGGTCCTTAAATTGACTTTGTGTGGGAGTCAATAGTGCTGGGCAACCTGAGCATTCCTCTCCAGTGCTGTCATGGATCTTTGGTACTTTGGAGTCTCCCCAGGGGAGTCAGTCCTCCTCTCGAGTGGAAGGGCATGCACGTGGCTTTCCTCCTTAGCTGAAGCAGCAAGTGTCACGCTTCCCTATGCTTGCGATCAAGGGATCTGTTAGCTTTCCCTCGAGGCTTTCCACGCAGCTTTCCCAACGAGCTTTCCCACGAGGCCTTTCCCACGCAGGCTTTCCCACAGGGCTGTCCCACGTGCCACCGTGGTGTGAGCTCGATTCTCGGTTTGACAAGTCGAGGCGAGTGAGGAAAACAGGTTTCCCTGGAATGGACTGAGAGAGCAGCGGGACTCTCGGAATGGTGCGCACGACCCTGGAGTTCCTTCACCGTTTTCCGTGTGGTGGTCGCGACTCCTCTTGAGATTGACGCGAAACATCGGGATTCTATCCCGACACGCAGGGAAAGGACCCTCCTCTTGAGCTAAGAAGGCGTGGAAACGGGGCGCTTTCTCTGGATCAGTGTTGCGGGACTCTCGTGCTTCCTCTCGAGTTGAGACGGTATGTCGGGGAACTTCCTGAGTTGGCAGTAAGGGTGTGAAGGCCTTTGGAAGTTCCACAGGTAAGGCGTGTTGATTAGCCTCGAGCATACCTCAGCGCGGAATATGGGACTCAGCTCACCTGCTGAGGCGGAGACCTCCTCGGATTTTCTTCGAGTTGCGGCAGGTGCTCTCGACTTACGCGGGGACCTCAGCGTCCCGTGTTGGTTGGCTCAGGAGGCCAGTCCCCATGTGAGTTAGCTGTTGTGGGCTCTCGGGATTCCTCCCCGTTGAGCCGGGCATAAGTTCTCCTGGGGAGTCGGTGCTGCTACACCTTGAGGCATTCCTCTCCAGTGCTGACATAGATTTTGGGGTAACGTCTTGAAGGTCTCCCCAGGGCAGTCAGGTCCTCTACCCGAGTGGGGGCATGCACGTGGGCTTTCCTCCCGAGCTGTAGCAGCAGTGTCACCGCTTCCCTTCTTCGTGTGATCAACGCGATCTGTGGCTTTCCCTCGACGCCTTCACAAGAGGGCTTTTCCACGAGGCTTTCCCACAGCGGCGCTTGTCCCACGTGCCACCGTTGGTGTGAGTCATCCTCGGCCTTGAAAGTCGGACACAGTGCAGTGGAAAACAGCGTTTCTTTGCGAATGGACTGGAGACATCTGGGGGACTCTGCGCCGGGAATGGTGGCAAGGACCCTGGAGTTCCTCTCGCCTTTCCGTGGAGAGCCCTCCTCTTGAGATTTTGCGCGGGAACGGTAACGCCGCGGATCTGTATCCGACCACGCAGGGAAAGCGATCCCTCCGCTCGAGTATGAGGCGGGGAAACGCGCGGCTGCTCTGGATTTGGGCGGGACTCTTCGTGCTTCCTCTCGAGTGGAGACGGTATGTCCGGAATCTTCTTGAGTTGCAGCAAGGGTGTGGAAGGACCCTTTGAGGTTCGAGAGGTTAGACGTGTGATTAGCCTCGAGACACCTCAGCCAGAAAATGCGGCCTCATCTCGCCTTGGAGAGCGAGAACCTCCTGGATTATTTCTCGAGTCTGCGGCAGGTGCTCTCGACTTACGACTGGCGACCTCAGGGACCCGCTCTGGGGCCTCAGGAAAAAGCCAGTCCCAGCAGTTGCACGGGACGCGCCTCTCCCGGATTCCTTCTCCCGTCGAGCCGGCCCTGCGACCTTGTGTGGAGTCTGTGCGGATTTCCTGAGGATTCCTTCTCCAGTTGCTGAATGGGATCTTGGGGTACCTCTGGAGTCTCCCAGGGGATACATTCCTCTTCCGCGAGTGGGGGATAATGCACTGGTGGGTTTCCTCCCGAGCTGTAGCAGGCAGTGTCAGTTTCGCTGGATTCATGATCTGTGGCTTTCCCTCGAGGCTTTCTCAGGAGACTTTCTCCCACGCAGTGCTTTCCCACCAGGCTGCTTTCCACCATGCCACTCGTGGTGTGAGTCGATCCTCAGCTTGAAAGTCCGATGGGGGCAGTGCAGTGGAAAAAGTTTTTCCCTGCGAATGGACTGAGAAGCATCCAGGGGACTCTGGACATGGGGCGTTGATACTGGAGCTTCTCTCGCTTTACCTTTCCTGTGGAGAGTACCCTCCTCTTGAGATGCGACGAAACGGCAGGAATTCTTTCCGACCACGCAGTAAAAGGATCCCTCTCTGAGCTAGGAGGCGGAAACGGGGCTCCTCTGGATGTGGGCGGACTCTCGTGCTTCCTCTCGAGTGGAGACGGGTATGTCGGGAACTTCTTGAGTTGCAGCAAGGTGTGAAGGACCCTTTGGAAGTTGCCAGAGGTTAGGTTGATTACCTCAGACGCCTCAGGGAAATGGGCCTCATCTCGCCTGGAGGGAGAACCTCCTGGATTTTCTCGAGTTGGGCAGTGCTCTCGACTTACGACGGGGACCTAGAGTCCCGATCTGGTGGCCTCAGGAAAGGCAGTCCCATGCGAGTTCTCGCGGGCTCTCGGATTCACTCCCGTCGATGCTGGCCTAAGACCTTGTGTGGAGTCAGTGCCGGACCTGAGGATTCCTCTCCAGTGCCGACATGGATCTTGGGGTACTTCTGGATCTCCCAGGGAAGTCAGTCCTCGTCTCGAGTGGGGGCATGCACGTGCGCTTTCCTCCACGAGCTGTAGGCAGCAGTGTCACGCTTCCCTTCGCGTGGATCAAGGGATCTGTGGCTTTCCTCGAGGCTTTCCCAGGAGGCTTTCCACGAGGCTTTCCCACAGGGCTGTCCCACGTGCCACCGTGGTGTGAGTCGATCCTCGGCTTGAAAGTCGAGGCAGTGCAGGGAAAACAGGTTTCCCTGGAATGGACTGAGACATCTGGGGACTCTGGGAATGGTGGCACGACCCTGGAGTTCCTCTCGCCTTTCCTGTGGAGAGCGCCTCCTCTTGAGATGCGACGGGAACAGCCGGGAATTCTTTCCCGACCACGCAGGGAAAGGATCCCTCCTCTCGAGCTAGGAGGCAGGAAACGGGGCTCCTCTGGATGTGGGCGGGACTCTCGTGCTTCCTCTCGAGTGGAGACGGGTATGTCGGGGAACTTCTTAAGTTGCAGTCAAGGGTGTGAAGGACCCTTTGGAAGTTCCAGAGGTTAGGTGTGATTAGCCTCGAGACGCCTCAGCGGAAATGGGCCTCATCTCGCCTGGAGGGGAGAACCTCCTGGTATTTTCTCGAGTTGCGGACAGGTGCTCTCGACTTACGACGGGGACCTTCAGGGACCCGCTCTGGTGGCCTCAGGAAAGGCCAGTCCCCATGCGAGTTCCTCGGGGACCTCTCGGGATTCCTCTCCCTTCGATGCCTGGGGCCTAAGACCTTGTGTGGAGTCAGGTGCCGGAACCTGAGGATTCCTCTCCAGTGCTGACATTGGATTTTGGGCTACTTCTGGAGTCTCGCCAGGGCAGTCAGTCCTCGTCTCGAGTGGGGCATACACGTGCGACTTTCCTCCCGAGCTGTAGCAGCAGTGTCAGCCTTCCCTTCGCGTGGATCAAGGGATCTGTGGCTTTCCCTCGAGGCTTTCCCACGAGGCTTTCCCACGAGGCTTTCCCACAGGGCTGTCCCACGTGCCACCGTGGTGTGAGTCGATCCTCGGCTTGAAAGTCGAGGCAGTGCAGGGAAAACAGGTTTCCCTGGAATGGACTGAGACATCTGGGGGACTCTGGGAATGGTGGCACGACCCTGGAGTTCCTCTCGCCTTTCCTGTGGAGAGCGCCTCCTCTTGAGATGCGACGGGAACGCCGGGAATTCTTTCCCGACCACGCAGGGAAAGGATCCCTCCTCTCGAGCTAGGAGGCGGAAACGGGGCTCCTCTGGATGTGGGCGGGACTCTCGTGCTTCCTCTCGAGTGGAGACGGGTATGTCGGGGAACTTCTTGAGTTGCAGCAAGGGTGTGAAGGACCCTTTGGAAGTTCCAGAGGTTAGGTGTGATTAGCCTCGAGACGCCTCAGCGGAAATGGGCCTCATCTCGCCTGGAGGGGAGAACCTCCTGGATTTTCTCGAGTTGCGGCAGGTGCTCTCGACTTACGACGGGGACCTCAGGGACCCGCTCTGGTGGCCTCAGGAAAGGCCAGTCCCCATGCGAGTTGCTCGGGGCCTCTCGGGATTCCTCTCCCGTCGATGCCGGGGCCTAAGACCTTGTGTGGAGTCAGTGCCCGGAACCTGAGGATTCCTCTCCAGTGCTGACATGGATCTTGGGGTACTTCTGGAGTCTCCCCAGGGGAGTCAGTCCTCGTCTCGAGTGGGGCATGCACGTGCGCTTTCCTCCCGAGCTGTAGCAGCAGTGTCACGCTTCCCTTCGCGTGGATCAAGGGATCTGTGGCTTTCCCTCGAGGCTTTCCCAGAGGCTTTCCCACGAGGCTTTCCCACAGGGCTGTCCCACGTGCCACCGTGGTGTGAGTCGATCCTCGGCTTGAAAGTCGAGCAGTGCAGGGAAAACAGGTTTCCCTGGAATGGACTGAGACATCTGGGGGACTCTGGGAATGGTGGCACGACCCTGGAGTTCCTCTCGCCTTTCCTGTGGAGAGCGCCTCCTCTTGAGATGCGACGGGAACGCCGGGAATTCTTTCCCGACCACGCAGGGAAAGGATCCCTCCTCTCGAGCTAGGAGGCGGAAACGGGGCTCCTCTGGATGTGGGCGGGACTCTCGTGCTTCCTCTCGAGTGGAGACGGGTATGTCGGGGAACTTCTTGAGTTGCAGCAAGGGTGTGAAGGACCCTTTGGAAGTTCCAGAGGTTAGATGTGATTAGCCTCGAGACGCCTCAGCGGAAATGGGCCTCATCTCGCCTGGAGGGGAGAACCTCCTGGATTTTCTCGAGTTGCGGCAGGTGCTCTCGACTTACGACGGGGACCTCAGGGACCCGCTCTGGTGGCCTCAGGAAAGGCCAGTCCCATGCGAGTTGCTCGGGGGCCTCTCGGGATTCCTCTCCCGTCGATGCCGGGGCCTAAGACCTTGTGTGGAGTCGGTGCCGGAACCTGAGGATTCCTCTCCAGTGCTGACATGGATCTTGGGGTACTTCTGGAGTCTCCCCAGGGAGTCAGTCCTCGTCTCGAGTGGGGGCATGCACGTGCGCTTTCCTCCCGAGCTGTAGCAGCAGTGTCACGCTTCCCTTCGCGTGGATCAAGGGATCTGGTGGCTTTCCCTCGAGGCTTTCCCACAGCTTCCCACGAGGCTTTCCCACAGGGCTGTCCCACGTGCCACCGTGGTGTGAGTCGATCCTCGGCTTGAAAGTCGAGGCAGTGCAGGGAAAACAGGTTTCCCTGGAATGGACTGAGACATCTGGGGACTCTGGGAATGGTGGCACGACCCTGGAGTTCCTCTCGCCTTTCCTGTGGAGAGCGCCTCCTCTTGAGATGCGACGGGAAACGCCGGGAATTCTTTCCCGACACGCAGGGAAAGGATCCCTCCTCTCGAGCTAGGAGGCGGAAACGGGGCTCCTCTGGATGTGGCGGGACTCTCGTGCTTCCTCTCGAGTGGAGACGGGTATGTCGGGGAACTTCTTGAGTTGCAGCAAGGGTGTGAAGGACCCTTTGGAAGTTCCAGAGGTTAGAGTGTGATTAGCCTCGAGACGCCTCAGCGGAAATGGGCCTCATCTCGCCTGGAGGGGAGAACCTCCTGGATTTTCTCGAGTTTGCGGCAGGTGCTCTCGACTTACGACGGGGACCTCAGGGACCCGCTGCTGGTGGCCTCAGGAAAGGCCAGTCCCCATGCGAGTTGCTCTGGGGCCTCTCGGGATTCCTCTCACGTCGATGCACGGGCCTAAGACCTTGTGTGGAGTCGGTGCCGGAACCTGAGGATTCCTCTCCAGTGCATGACATGGATCTTGGGGTACTTCTGGAGTCTCCCCAGGGGAGTCAGTCCTCGTCTCGAGTGGGGGCATGCACGTGCGCTTTCCTCCCGAGCTGTAGCAGCAGTGTCACGCTTCCCTTCGCGTGGATCAAGGGATCTGTGGCTTTCCCTCGAGGCTTTCCCACGAGGCTTTCCCACGAGGCTTTCTCCACAGGGCTGTCCCACGTGCCACCGTGGTGTGAGTCGATCCTCGGCTTGAAAGTCGAGGCAGTGCAGGGAAAACAGGTTTCCCTGGAATGGACTGAGACATCCTGGGGGACTCTGGGAATGGTGGCACGACCCTGGAGTTCCTCTCGCCTTTCCTGTGGAGAGCGTCTCCTCTTGAGATGCGACGGGAACGCCGGGAATTCTTTCCCCGAACACGCAGAGAAAGGATCCCTCCTCTCGAGCTAGGAGGCGGAAACGGGGCTCCTCTGGATGTGGGCGGGACTCTCGTGCTTCCTCTCGAGTGGAGACGGGTAATGTCGGGGAACTTCTTGAGTTGCAGCAAGGGTGTGAAGGACCCTTTGGAAGTTCCAGAGGTTAGGTGTGATTAGCCTCGAGACGCCTCAGCGGAAATGGGCCTCATCTCGCCTGGAGGGGAGAACCTCCTGGATTTTCTCGAGTTGCGGCAGGTGCTCTCGACTTACGACGGGGACCTCAGGGACCCGCTCTGGTGGCCTCAGGAAAGGCCAGTCCCCATGCGAGTTGCTCGGGGCCTCTCGGGATTCCTCTCCCGTCGATGCTGGGGCCTAAGACCTTGTGTGGAGTCGGTGCCGGAACCTGAGGATTCCTCTCCAGTGCTGACATGGATCTTGGGGTACTTCTGGAGTCTCCCCAGGGGAGTCAGTCCTCGTCTCGAGTGGGGCATGCACGTGCGCTTTCCTCCCGAGCTGTAGCAGCAGTGTCACGCTTCCCTTCGCGTGGATCAAGGGATCTGTGGCTTTCCCTCGAGGCCTTTCCCACGAGGCTTTCCCACGAGGCTTTCCCACAGGGCTGTCCCACGTGCCACCGTGGTGTGAGTCGATCCTCGGCTTGAAAGTCGAGGCAGTGCAGGGAAAAACAGGTTTCCCTGGAATGGACTGAGACATCTGGGGACTCTGGGAATGGTGGCACGACCCTGGAGTTCCTCTCGCCTTTCCTGTGGAGAGAGCCTCCTCTTGAGATGCGACGGGAACGCCGGGAATTCTTTCCCGACCACGCAGGGAAAGGATCCCTCCTCTCGAGCTATGAGGCGGAAACGGGGCTCCTCTGGATGTGGGCAGACTCTCGTGCTTCCTCTCGAGTCGAGACGGGTATGTCGGGAACTTCTTGAGTTGCAGCAAGGGTGTGAAGGACCTTTGGAATTTCCAGAGGTTAGGTGTGACTAGCCTCGAGATGCCTCAGCGGAAATGGGCCTCATCTAGCCTGGAGGGGAGAACCTCCTGGATTTTCTCGAGTTGCGGCAGGTGCTCTCGACTTTACGACGGGGACCTCCTGGGACCCGCTCTGGTGGCCTCAGGAAAGGCCAGTCCCAATGCGAGTTGCTCAGGGGCCTCTCGGGATTCCTCTCCCGTCGATGCTGGGGCCTAAGACCTTGTGTGGACTCAGTGACGCAACCTGAGGATTCCTCTCCATTGCTGACATGGATCTTGGGGTACTTCTGGAGTCTCCCCAGGGGAGTCAGTCCTCGTCTCGAGTGGGGGCATGCACGTGCGCTTTCCTCCCGAGCTGTAGCAGCAGTGTCATCCCTTCCCCTTCGCGAGGATCAAGAGATCAGTGGATTTCCCTCGAGGCTTTCCCACGAGGCTTTCCCACGAGGCTTTCTCACAAGGGCTGCTCCCACGTGCCACCGTGGTGTGAGTCCATCCTCGGCTTGAAAGTCGAGGCAGTGCAGGAAAACTGTTTTCCCTGGAATGGACGGAGACATCTGGTTGCCTCTGGGAATGGTGGCACGACGCTGGAGTTCCTCTCGCCTTTCCTGTGGAGAGCGCCTCCTCTTGAGATTCGACGGGAACGCCGGGAATTCTTTCCCGGACGACGCAGGGAAAGGATCCCTCCTCTCAAGCTAGGAGGCGGAAACGGGGCTCCTCTGGATGTGGGCGGGACTCTCGTGCTTCCTCTCGAGCGGAGACGGGTATGTCGGGGAACTTCTTGAGTTGCAGCAAGGGTGTGAAGGACCTTTGGAAGTTCCAGAGGTTAGGTGTGAGTAGCCTCGAGACGCCTCAGCGGAAATGGCCCTCATCTCGCCTGGAGGGGAGAACCTCCTGGATTTTCTCGAGTTGCGGCAGGTGCTCTCCACTTACGACGGGGACCTCAGGGACCCGCTCTGGTGGCCTCAGGAAAGACCAGTCCCCATGCGAGTTGCTCGGGGGCCTCTCGGGATTCCTCTCCTGTCGATGCTGGGCCTAAGACCTTGTGTGGAGTCAGTGCTGGAACCTGAGCATTCCTCTCCAGTGCTGTCATGGATCTTGGGGTACTTCTGGAGTCTCCCCAGGGGAGTCAGTCCTCTCTCGAGTGGGGGCATGCACGTGCGCTTTCCTCCTTAGCTGAAGCAGCAGTGTCACGCTTCCCTATGCTTGGATCAAGGGATCTGTGCCTTTCCCTCGAGGCTTTCCCACGAGGCTTTCCCACGAGGCTTTCCCACGAGGCTTTCCCACGAGGCTTTCCCACAGGGCTGTCCCACGTGCCACCGTGGTGTGAGTCGATTCTCGGTTTGAAAGTCGAGGCAGTGAAGGGAAAACAGGTTTCCCTGGAATGGACTGAGAGATCCAGGGGACTCTGGGAATGGTGGCACGACCCTGGAGTTCCTCTCACCTTTCCTGTGGAGCGCGACTCCTCTTGAGATGTGACGGGAACATCGGGAATTCTATCCCGACCACGCAGGGAAAGGATCCCTCCTCTTGAGCTAGAAGGCGGAAACGGGGCTTCTCTGGATGTGTGCGGGACTCTCGTGCTTCCTCTCGAGTTGAGACGGGTATGTCGGGGAACTTCTTGAGTTGCAGTAAGGGTGTGAAGGACCCTTTGGAAGTTCCACAGGTAAGGTGTGATTAGCCTCGAGATACCTCAGCGGAAATGGGACTCAGCTCACCTGGAGGGGAGAACCTCCTGGATTTTCTCGAGTTGCGGCAGGTGCTCTCGACTTACGACGGGGACCTCAGGGATCCGCTGTGGTGGCCTCAGGAAAGGCCAGTCCCCATGTGAGTAGCTTGGGGGCCTCTCGGGATTCCTCTCCCGTTGATGCCGGAGCATAAGTTCTCCTGGGGAGTCGGTGCTGTAACCTGAGGATTCCTCTCCAGTGCTGACATAGATTTTGGGGTACTTCTGAAGTCTCCCCAGGGCAGTCAGTCCTCTACTCGAGTGGGGGCATGCACGTGGGCTTTCCTCCCGAGCTGTAGCAGCAGTGTCACGCTTCCCTTCGCGTGGATCAACGGATCTGTGGCTTTCCCTCGACGCTTTCCCAAGAGGCTTTTCCACGAGGCTTTCCACAGGGCTGTCCCACGTGCCACCGTGGTGTGAGTCGATCCTCGGCTTGAAAGTCGACACAGTGCAGGGAAAACAGGTTTCTCTGGAATGGACTGAGACATCTGGGGGACTCTGGGAATGGTGGCAAGATCCCTGGAGTTCCTCTCGCCTTTCCGGTGGAGAGCGCCTCCTCTTGAGATGCGACGGGAACGCCGGGAATTCTTTCCCGACCACGCAGGGAAAGGATCCCTCCGCTCGAGGTATGAGGCGGAAACGGGGCTGCTCTGGATTTGGGCGGGACTCTCGTGCTTCCTCTCGAGTGGAGACGGGTATGTCGGGGAACTTCTTGAGTTGCAGCAAGGGTGTGAAGGACCCTTTGGATGTTCGAGAGGTTAGGTGTGATTAGCCTCGAGACACCTCAGCAGAAATGGGCCTCATCTCGCCTGGAGGGGAGAACCTCC
Organism: Capra hircus; assembly: GCF_001704415.2. NCBI lineage: Eukaryota > Metazoa > Chordata > Mammalia > Artiodactyla > Bovidae > Capra > Capra hircus. Next base: position 5,500 of record NW_017190471.1, on the reverse strand, counting down.
TGGATTTTCTCGAGTTGCGGCAGGTGCTCTCGACTTACGACTGGGACCTCAGGGACCCGCTCTGGTGGCCTCAGGAAAGGCCAGTCCCCATGCAGTTGCACGGGGGCCTCTCGGGATTCCTCTCCCGTCGATGCCGGGCCCTGGGACCTTGTGTGGAGTCTGTGCCGGATCCTGAGGATTCCTCTCCAGTGCTGACATGGATCTTGGGTACCTCTGGAGTCTCCCAGGGGAGACATTCCTCTTCGCGAGTGGGGATATGCACGTGGGTTTTCCTCCCGAGCTGTAGCAGCAGTGTCACGCTTCCCTTCGCGTGGATCATGGGATCTGTGGCTTTCCCTCGAGGCTTTCTCAGGAGACTTTCCCACGAGGCTTTCCCACAGGGCTGTTCCACATGCCACCGTGGTGTGAGTCGATCCTCAGCTTGAAAGTCGAGGCAGTGCAGGGAAAAAAGGTTTCCCTGGAATGGACTGAGACATCCAGGGGACTCTGGGAATGGGGCGTGATACTGGAGTTCCTCTCGCCTTTACCTGTGGAGAGCGCCTATGCTTGAGATGAGACGGGAACGCTAGGAATACTTTCCCGACCACGCAGGGAAAGGATCCCTCCTCTCGAGCTAGCAGGCGGAAACGGGGCCACTCTGGATATGGGCGGGACCCTTGGGATCCTCTTGAGTAGAGACGGGTATGTCAGGGAACTTCTTGAGTTGCAGCAAGGGTTGAAGGACCCTTTGGAAGTTCCAGAGTTTAAGGTGTGATTACCCCTTGTTGCCTCAGCGGAAATGGGCCTCATCTCGCCTGGATTGGGGAACCTCCTGGATTTTCTCGAGTTGCGGCAGGTGCTCTCGACTTACGATGGAGACCTCAGGGACCCACCCTGGTGCCCTCAGGAAAGGCCAGTCCCCATGGGAATTGCTCTGGGGCCTCTCGGGATTCCTCTCCCGTAGATTCCGGGGTCTAGACCTTGTGTGGAGTCCGTGCTGGAAACTGAGCATTCCTCGCCAGTGCTGACATGGATCTTGGGGTACTTCTGGAGTCTCCCCAGGGGAGTCAGTCCTCATCTCGAGTGGGGCCATGCACGTGCGATTTCCTCCCGATCTGTAGCAGCAGTGTCATGCTTCTCTTCGCGTGGATCAAGGGATCTGTGGCTTTCCCTCGATGCTTTCCCACGAGGCTTTCCCACAGAGCTGTCCCACGTGCCACCGTGTTTGTGAGTCGATCCTCGGCTTGAAAGTCGAGGCAGTGCAGGGAAAACAGGTTTCCCTGGAATGGACTGAGACATCTGGGGGACTCTGGGAATGGTGGCACGACCCTGGAGTTTCTCTGGCCTTTCCTGTGCAGAGCGCCTCCTCTTGAGATACGACGGTAATGCCGGGAATTCTTTCCCGACCACGCAGGGAAAGGATCCCTCCTCTCGAGCTAGGAGGCGGAAACGGGGCTCCTCTGGATATGGGCGGGAACTCTCGTGCTTCCTATCGAGTGGAGACGGGTATGTCGGGGAACTTCTTGAGTTGCAGCAAGGGTGTGAAGGACCCTTTGGAAGTTCCAGATGGTTAGATGTGATTAGCCTCGGAGACGCCTCAGCGGAAATGGGCCTCATCTCGCCTGGTAGGGGAGAACCTCCTGTATTTTCTAGAGTTGCGGCAGGTGCTCTCGAACTTACGACGGGGACCTCAGGGACCCGCTCTGGTGGCCTCAGGAAAGGCCAGTCCCCATGCGAGTTGCTCGGGGGCCTCTCGGGATTCCTCTCCCGTCGATGCCAGGGCCTAAGATCTTGTGTGGAGTCGGTGCCGGAACCTGAGGATTCCTCTCCAGTGCTGACATGGATCTTGGGGTACTTCTGGAGTCTCCCCAGGGCAGTCAGTCCTCTACTCGAGTGGGGGCATACACGTGCGCTTTCCTCCCGAGCTGTAGCAGCAGTGTCACGCTTCCTTCGCGTGTATCAACTGATCTGTGGCTTTCCCTCGAGGCTTTCGCAAGAGGCTTTCCCACGAGGCTTTCCCACAGGGCTGTCCCACGTGCCACTCGTGGTGTGAGTGCGATCCTCGGCTTGAAAGTCGAGGCAGTGCAGGGAATAACAGGTTTCCCTGGAATGGACTGAGACATCTGGGGGACTCTGGGAATGAGGGCACGACTCTGGAGTTCCTCTCGTTTTTCCTGCTGGAGAGCGCCTCCTCTTGATGTGGGACGGGAATGCCGCGGAATTCTTTCTCGACGACGCAGGGAAAGGATCAAACCTCTCGAGCATGAGGAGGAAACGTGGCTCCTCTGGATGTGGGCGGGACTTTCCGTGCTTCCTCTCGAGTGGAGACGGGTATGTCGGGGAACTTCTTGAGTTGCAGCAAGGGTGTGAAGGACCCTTTGGAAGTTCCATAGGTTAGGTGTTGATTAGCCTCCGAGACGCCTCAGCGGAAATGGGCCTCATCTCGCCTGGAGGGGAGAACCTCCTGGATTTTCTCGAGTTGCGGCAGGTGCTCTCGACTTACGACGGGGACCTCAGGGACCCGCTCTGGTGGCCTCAGGAAAGGCCAGTCCCCATGCGAGTTGCTCGGGGGCCTCTCGGGATTCCTCTCCCGTCGATGCCGGGGCCTAAGACCTTGTGTGGAGTCGGTGCCGGAACCTGAGGATTCCTCTCCAGTGCTGACATGGATCTTGGGGTACTTCTGGAGTCTCCCCAGGGGAGTCAGTCCTCGTCTCGAGTGGGGGCATGCACGTGCGCTTTCCTCCCGAGCTGTAGCAGCAGTGTCACGCTTCCCTTCGCGTGGATCAAGGGATCTGTGGCTTTCCCTCGAGGCTTTCCCACGAGGCTTTCCCACGAGGCTTTCCCACAGGGCTGTCCCACGTGCCACCGTGGTGTGAGTCGATCCTCGGCTTGAAAGTCGAGGCAGTGCAGGGAAAACAGGTTTCCCTGGAATGGACTGAGACATCTGGGGGACTCTGGGAATGGTGGCACGACCCTGGAGTTCCTCTCGCCTTTCCTGTGGAGAGCGCCTCCTCTTGAGATGCGACGGGAACGCCGGGAATTCTTTCCCGAACCACGCAGGGAAAGGATCCCTCCTCTCGAGCTAGGAGGCGGAAACTGGGGCTCCTCTGGATGTGGGCGGGACTCTCGTGCTTCCTCTCGAGTGGAGACGGGTATGTCGGGGAACTTCTTGAGTTGCAGCAAGGGTGTGAAGGACCCTTTGGAAGTTCCAGAGTGTTAGATGTGATTAGCCTCCAGATCGCCCTCAGCGGAAATGGGCCTCATCTCGCCTGGAGGGGAGAACCTCCTGGATTTTCTCGAGTTGCGGCAGGTGCTCTCGACTTACGACGGGGACCTCAGGGACCCGCTCTGGTGGCCTTCAGGAAAGGCCAGTCCCCATGCGAGTTGCTTCGGGGGCCTCTCGGGATTCCTCTCCCGTCGATGCGGGGCCTAAGACCTTGTGTGGAGTAGGTGCCCGGAACCTGAGGATTCCTCTCCAGTGCTGACATGGATCTTGGGGTACTTCTGGAGTCTCCCCAGGGGAGTCAGTCCTCGTCTCGAGTGGGGGCATGCACGTGCGCTTTCCTCCCGAGCTGTAGCAGCAGTGTCACGCTTCCCTTCGCGTGGATCAAGGGATCTGTGGCCTTTCCCTCGAGGCTTTCCCACGAGGCTTTCCCACGAAGCTTTCCCACAGGGCTGTCCCACGTGCCACCGTGGTGTGAGTCGATCCTCGGCTTGAAAGTCGAGGCAGTGGCAGGGAAAACAGGTTTTCCCTGGAATGGACTGAGACATCTGGGGGACTCTGGAATGGTGGCACGACCCTGGAGTTCCTCTCGCCTTTCCTGTGGAGAGCGCCTCCTCTTGAGATGCGACGGGAAACGCCGGGAATTCTTTCCCGACCACGCAGGGAAAGGATCCCTCCTCTCGAGCTATGAGGCGGAAAACGGGGCTCCTCTGGATGTGGGCGGGACTCTCGTGCTTCCTCTCGAGTGGAGACGGGTATGTCGGGGAACTTCTTGAGTTGCAGCAAGGGTGTGAAGGACCCTTTGGAAGTTCACAGAGGTTAGGTGTGATTAGCCTCGAGATGCCTCAGCGGAAATGGCCTCATCTCGCCTGGAGGGGAGAACCTCCTGGATTTTCTCGAGTTGGGCAGGTGCTCTCGACTTACGACGGGGACCTCAGGGACCCGCTCTGGTGCCTCAGGAAAGGCCAGTCCCCATGCGAGTTGCTCGGGGCCTCTCGGGATTCCTCTCCCGTCGATGCCGGGGCCTAAGACTTGTGTGGAGTCGGTGCCGGAACCTGAGGATTCCTCTCCAGTGCTGACATGGATCTTGGGGTACGGCTGGAGTCTCCCCAGGGGAGTCAGTCCTCGTCTCGAGTGGGGGCATGCACGTGCGCTTTCCTCCGAGCTGTAAGCAGCAGTGTCACGCTTCCCTTCGCGTGGATCAAGGGATCTGCCTTTCCCTCGAGGCTTTCCCAAGAGGCTTTCCCTCGAGGCTTTCCCACAGGGCTGTCCCACGGCCACCGTGGTGTGAGTCGATCCTCGCTTGAAAGTCGAGGCAGTGCAGGGAAAACAGGTTTCCCTGGAATGGACTGAGACATCTGGGGGACTCTGGGAATGGTGCACGACCCTGGAGTTCCTCTCGCCTTTCCTGTGGAGAGCACCTCCTCTTGAGATGCGACGGGAATGCCGGGATTTTCTTTCCCGACCACGCAGGGAAATATCCCTCTCTCGAGCTAGGAGGCGGAAACGGGGCTCCTCTGGATGAGGGCGGGACTCTCGTGCTTCCTCTCAGTGGAGACGGGTATGTTGGGGAACTTCTTGAGTTGCAGCAAGGGTGTGAAGGACCCTTTGGAAGTTCAAGAGAGTTTAGGTGTGATTAGCCTCGAGATGCCTCAGCGGAAATGGGCCTCATCTCGCCTGGAAGGGAGAACCTCTGGATTTTCTCGAGTTGCGGCAGGTGCTCTCGACTTACAATGGGGACCTCAGGGACCGCGCTCTGGTGGCCTCAGGAAAGGCCAGTCCCCATGCGAGTTGCTCGGGGGCCTTTCGGGATTCCTCTCCGTCAATGACGGGGCCTAAGATCTTTGTGGAGTCCGTGCCGGAACCTGAGGATTCCTCTCCAGTGCTGACATGGTCTTGGGGTACTTCTGGAGTCTGCCCAGGGGAGTCAGTCCTCGTCTCGAGTGGGGGCATGCACGTGGCGCTTTCCTCCCGAGCTGTAGCAGCAGTGTCACACTTCCCTTTGCGTGGATCAAGGGGATCTGTGGCTTTTCCTCGAGGCTTTCCCACGACGCTTTCCCACGAGGCTTTCCACAGGGCTGTCCCACGTTCCACCGTGGTGTGAGTCGATCCTCGGCTTGAAAGTCGAGGCAGTGCAGGGAAAACAGGTTTCCCTGGAATGGACTGAGACATCTGTGGGACTCTGGGATGGTGGCACGACCCTGGAGTTCCTCTCGTGTTTCCTGTGGAGAGCGCCTCCTCTTGAGATGCGACGGAACGCCGGGAATTCTTTTCCCGACAACGCAGGGAAAGGATTCC
>NW_017190470.1:0-11273 GCF_001704415.2 Capra hircus | reverse complement strand
TGCCAACGGTGGTGTGTAGTCCGATCTCGCTTGAAACTTCGACGGCAGTGCATGGAATAACAGGTTTCCCTGCCGGAATGACCTTGAGACCTCTGGGGACTATCAGATTTGTGGGACACCCTGCGAGTTCGCTCGCCTTTCCTGCTGCAGAGGCCTGCCTCTTGAGATGCGATGGAACGCCGGGATTCTTTCCCAGAGAACACAGGGAAAGGATCCCTCCTCTCGAGCTAGGAGGCGGAAACGCGCGGCTCCTCTGCGATAGGCGCGACTTTCTCGTGATTCCTCTCGAGGTGGAGACGGGTATATGTCGCGCGGAACTTCTTGAGTTGCCAGCAAAGGGTGTGAAGACCCTTTGTAAGTTCCAGACGCTTAAGTATTGATATAGCCCCGAGATGCCTCAGGGGAAAATTGATCTCCCTGGTGAGACAGCCTGTGGAAAAGCCTCGTGGGAAAGCCTTGTGGAAAAGACTCGAGGAAAAGCCACTGATTCCTTGATCCACTCGACGGGAAACATGACCTGCTGCCCCATCTCGGGAGGAAAAGCGGCACTTGCATGCCCAAAACGAGACGAGGACTGACTCCCCTAGGGAGACTCCAAAAGTACCCCAAAATCCATGTCAGCACTGGGGAGGAATGCTCAGGTTCCGGCACCGACTCTACACAAGGTCTTAGGCCCCGCATCGACGGGAGAGGAGGCCCTAGAGGCCCCGAATTACTCGCATGGGGACTGGCCTTTCCTGAGGCCACCAGAGCGGTCCCTGATGTCCCGTCGTAAGTCGAGAGCACCTGCCGCAACTCGAGAAAATCCAGGAGGTTCGCCCCTCCAGGCGAGATGAGGCCCATTTCCGCTGAGGCGCCGCGAGGCTAATCACACCTACCCTCTGGAACTTACAAAGGGTTTTCCACACCCTGGCTGCAACTCAAGAATTTCCCCGACATACCCGTCTCCACTCGAGAGGAATCACGAGAGTCCCGCCTCATCCAGAGGAGCCCCGTTTCCGCCTCCTAGCTCGAGAGGAGAGATCCTTCCCCTGCGTGGTCGGGAAAGAATTCACGGCATTTCCGTCGCATCTCAAGAGGAGGCACTCTCCACAGGAAAGGCGAGAGGAACTCCAGGGTCGTACCACCATTCCAGAGTCCCCAGATGTCTCAGTCCATTCCAGGGAAAACCTGTTTTCCCTGCACTGCCTCGACTTTCAAGCCGACGATCGACTCACACCACGTGGCACGCGTGGGCAGCCTTGTGGGAAAGCCTCGTGGGAAAGCATCGTGGGAAAGCCTCGAGGGAAAGCCACAGATCCCTTGATCCACGCGAAGGGAAGCGTGACACTGCTGCTACAGCTGGGGAGGAAAGCGCACGTGCATGCCCCCACTCGAGACGAGGACTGACTCCACAGGGGAGACTCAGGAAGTACCCCAAGATCCATGTCAACACTGGAGAGGAATCCTCAGGTTCCGGCACCGACTCCACACAAGGTCTTAGGCCGCGGCATCGATGGGAGAGGAATACCGAGAGGCCCCGAGCAACTCGCATGGGGACTGGCCTTTCCTGAGGCCACCAGATCATGTCCCTGAGGTTCCCATCGTAAGTCGAGAGCACCTGCCGCAACTCGAGAAAATCCAGGAGGTTCTCCCCTCCAGGCGAGATGAGGCCCATTTCCGCTGGAGGCGTCTCGAGGCTAATCACACCTGAACCTCTGGAACTTTCCAAAAGGGTCCTTCACACCCTTGCTGCAACTCAAGAAGTTCCCCGACATACCCGTCTCGACTCGAGAGGAAGCACGAGAGTCCCGCGCACATCCAGAGGAGCCCCGTTTCCGCCTCCATAGCTCGAGAGGAGGGTTCCTTTCCCTGCGTGTTCAGGGAAAGAATTCCCTGGCCTTCCATCGCATGCTCAAGAGGAGGCGCTCTCTACAGGAAAGGTCGAGAGGAACTCCAGGGTCGTGCCACGCATTCCCAGAGTGCCCCAGATTGTCTCAGTCCACTTCCAGGGAAACCGTGTTTTCCCTTGCACTGCCTCGACTTTCAAGCCGAGGAATGACTCACACCACGGTGGCACGTTGGACAGCCATGGGCCTCGTGGGAAAGCCTCGTGGGAAAGCCTCGTGGGAAAGACTCGGGGGAAAGCCACAGATTCCCTTCATCCACGCGAAGGGGAAGCGTGACACTGCAGCTACAGCTCGGGAGGAAAGCGCACGTGCATGCCCCCAACTCGAGACGAGGACTGACTCCCTTAGGGGAGACTCCAAAAGTACCCCAGGAACCATGTCAGCACTGGAGTGGAATCCTCCGGTTCCTGGCACCTACTCTACACAAGGTCTTAGGACCCAGCATCGACGGGAGAGGAATCCCGAGAGGCCCCATGCAACTAGCATGGGGACTGGCCTTTCCTGAGGCCACCAGAGCGGGTCCCAGAGGTCCCCGTCGTAAGTCGAGAGCACCTGCCGCAACTAGAGAAAATCCAGGAGGTTCTCCCTTCCAGGCGAGATGAGGCCCATTTCCGGTGAGGCGTCTCGAGGCTAATCACACCGAACATCTGGAATTTCCAAAGGGTCCTTCACACCCTTGCTGCAACTCAAGAAGTTCCCCGACATACCCGTCTCCACTCGAAAGGAAGCACGAGAGTCCGGCCCACATCCAGAGGAGCCCCGTTTCCGCCTCCTAGCTCGAGAGGAGGGATCATTTCCCTTCGTGTTCGGGAAAGAATTCCCGACGTTTCCGTCGCATCTCAAGAAGAGGCGCTCTCCACAGGAAAGGCGAGAGGAACTCCAGGGTCGTGCCACCATTCCCAGAGTCCCTCAGATGTCTCAGTCCAATTCAGGGAAACCTTTTTTCCCTGCACTGCCTCGACTTTCAAGCCGAGGATCGACTCTCACCACGGTGGCACGTGGGACAGCCTTGTGGGAAAGACTCGAGGGAAAGCCTCGTGGGAAAGCCTCGAGGGAAAGCCACAGATCCCTTGATCCACGCGAAGGGAAGCCTGACACTGCTGCTATAGCTGGGGAGGAAAGCGCACGTGCATGCCCCCACTCGAGACGAGGACTGACTCCCCAGGGGAGACTCAGGACGTACCCCAAGATCCATGTCAGGACTGGAGAGGAATCCTCAGGTTCCGGCACCGACTCCACACAAGGTCTTAGGACCCGGCATCGACAGGAGAGGAATCCCGAGAGGCCCCCGTGCAACTCGCATGGGGAATGGCCTTTCCTGAGGCCACCAGAGCATGTCCCTGAGGTCCCCGTCGTAAGTGGAGAGAAACTGCTGCAACTCGAGAAAATCCAGAAGGTTCTCCCCTCCAGGCGAGATGAGGCCCATTTCCAATGAGGCCTCTCGAGGCTAATCACACCTAACCTCTGGAACTTCCAAAGGGTACATCACCCACTTGTTGCAACTCAAGAAGTTCCCCGACATAACCGTCTCCACTTGAGAGAAAGCTCGAGCCTCCCGCCGACATCCAGAGGAGCCCCGTTTCCGCCTCCTAGCTCGAGAGGAGGGATCCTTTCCCTGCGTGTTCGGGATAGAATTCCCGGCGTTTCCATCGCATCTCAAGAGGAGGCGCTCTCCACAGGAAAGGCGAGAGGAACTCCAGGGTCGAGCCACCATACTCAGAGTCACCCAGATGTCTCAGTCCATTCCAGGGAAACCAGTTTTTCCTGCACTGCCTCGACTTTCAAGCCGAGGATCGACTCACACCACGGTGGCACGTGGGACAGCCCTGTGGGAAAGCCTCGTGGGAAAGCCTCCTGCAAAAACCTCAATGAAAGCCACAGATTTCTTCATCCACGCGAAGGGAAGCATGACACTGCTGCTACAGCTCGGGAGGAAAGTGCACGTGCATGACCTAAGTCGAGACGAGGACTGAATCCCCGGTGGAGACTCCAGAAGTACCCCAAGACCATGTCAGCACTAGAGAGGAATCCTCAGGTTCCGGCACGGACTCCACAAAGATCTTAGGCCCCGTCATTGACGGGAGAGGAATCCCGAAAGGCCCCGGAGCCAACTCGCATGGGGACTGGGCCTTTCCCTGAGGCCACCAGAGCGGGTCCCTGAGGTCCCCATTGTAAAGTCGAGAGCACCTGCCGCACCTCGAGAAAATCCAGGAGGTTCTCCCTTCCAGGCGTGATTAGGCCGCATTTCCGCTGAGGCATCTCGAGGCTAATCACACCTAACCTCTTGACTTTCCAAAGGGTCCTTCACACCCTTGCTGCAAGTCAAGAAGTTCCCCAACTTACCCGTCTCTACTGGAGAGGAAGCACGAGATTCCCGCCCTCATCCAGAGAAGCCCCGTTTCCGCCTCATAGCTCGAGAGGCAGGGATATTTCCCTGCGTGGTCGGGGAAAGAAATCCCGGCGTTCCCGTCGCATCTCAAGAGGAGGTGCTCTCCACAGGAAAGGCGAGAGGAACTCCAGGGTCGTGCCACCATTCCCAGAGTCCCCCAGATGTCTCAGTCCATTCCAGGGAAACCTGTTTTCCCTGCACTGCCTCGACTTTCAAGCCGAGGATCGACTCACACCAAGGTGGCACGTGGGACAGCCCTGTGGGAAAGCCTCGAGGGAAAGCCTCGTGGGAAAGCCTCGAGGGAAAGTTGCAGATCCCTTGATCCACGCGAAGGGAAGCATGACACTCCTGCTACATCTCGGGAGGAAAGCGCACGTGCATGCCCCCACTGGAGACGAGGACTGACTCCCCTGGGGAGACTCCAGAAGTAACCCAAGATCCATGTCAGCACTGGAGAGGAAACCTCAGGTTCCGGCACCGACTCCACACAAGATCTTAGGCAGCGGCATTGATGGTAGAGGAATCCCGAGAGGCCCGCGAGCAACTCGCTTGGGGACTGGCCTTTCCTGAGGCCACCAGAGCGGGTCCCTGGAGGTCCTCGTCCTAAGTCGAGAGCACCTGCCGAAACTCGAGAAAATCCAGGAGGTTCTACCCGCCAGGCGAGGTGAGGCGCCATTTCCGCAGAAACGTCTCGAGGCAAATCACACCTAACCTCTGGAACTTCCAAAGGGTCCTTCACACCTTTGCTGCAACTCAAGAAGTTCCCCCCACATACCCGTCTCCACTCGGAGAGGAAGCACCAGAGTCCCGCACACATCCAGAGGAGCCCCGTTTCCGCCTCCTAGCTCGAGAGGATGGATCCTTTCCCTGCGTGGTCGGGAAAGAATTCCCGGCGTTTTCCGTCGCAACTCAAGATGAGGCGCTCTCCACAGGAAAGGCAAGAGGAACTCCAGGGTCGAGCCACCATTCCCAGAGTCCCCCAGATGTCTCAGTCCATTCCAGGGAAACCTGTTTTCCCGCACACCTCTACTTTCAAGGCGAGGATCGACTCACACCACGGTGGCACGTGGGACAGCCCTGTGGGAAAGCCTCGTGGGAAAGCCTCGTGGAAAAGGGAAAGCCACAGATCCTTGATCCACGCGAAGGGAAGCGTGACACTGCTGCTACAGCTCGGGAGGAAAGCGCACGTGCATGCCCCACTCGAGACGAGGACTGACTCCCGGGGAGACTCCGGAAGTACCCCAAGATCCATGTCAGCACTGGAGAGGAATCCTCAGGTTCCGGCACCGACTCCACACAAGATCTTAGACACGGAATCGACGGGAGAGGAATCCCGAAGGCCCCCGAGCAATCGCATGGGGACTGGCCTTCCTGAGGCCACCAGAGCGGGTCCCTGAGGTCCTGTCGTAAGTCGAGAGCACCTGCCAAACTCGAGAAAATCCAGGAGGTTCTCCCTCCAGGCGAGATGAGGCCCATTTCCGCGAGGCGTCTCGAGGCTAATCAACCTACCTCTGGAACTTCCAAAGGGTCCTTCACACCTTTGCTGCAACTCAAGAAGTTCCCCGACATACCCGTCTCCACTCGAGAGGAAGCACGAGAGTCCTGCCCTCATCCAGAGGAGCCCCGTTTCCGCCTCCTAGCTCGAGAGGAGGGATCCTTTCCCTGCGTGGTCGGGAAAGAATTCCCGGCGTTCCATCGCATCTCAAGAGGAGGCCCTCTCCACAGGAAAGGCGAGGGAACTCCAGGGTCGTGCCACAAATCTGATAGTCCCCAGAGGTCTCAGTCCATTCCAGGGAAACCTGTTTCCCTGCACTGCCTCGACTTTCAAGCCGAGGATCGACTCACACCACGGTGGCACGTGGACAGCCCTGTGGAAAAGCCTCGTGGGAAAGCCTTGTGGAAAGCTCGAGGAAAAGCCACAGATCCTTTGATCCACGCGACGGGAAACATGACACTGCTGCCCCTCTCGGAGGAAAGCGCACGTGCATGCCCCCACGAGACGAGGACTGACTCCCCTAGGGAGACTCCAAAAGTACCCATCCATGTCAGCACTGGAGAGGAATCCTCAGGTTCCGGCACCGACTCTACACAAGTACCGACCCTATTACTCGCATGGGGACTGGCCTTTCCTGAGCCACCAGAGCGGGTCCCTGAGTCCCTCGTAAGTCGAGAGCACCTGCCGCAACTCGAGAAAATCCAGGAGGTTCTCCCTCCAGGCGAGATGAGGCCATTTCCGCTGAGGCGCCTCGAGGCTAATCACACCTACCCTCTGGAACTTACAAAGGGTTTTCACACCCTGGCTGCAACTCAAGAATTTCCCCGACATACCCGTCTCCACTCGAGAGGAATCACGAGAGTCCCGCCCCTCATCCAGAGGAGCCCCGTTTCCGCCTCCTAGCTCGAGAGGAGGATCCTTCCCCTGCGTGGTCGGGAAAGAATTCCGGCGTTTCCCGTCGCATCTCAAGAGGAGGCACTCTCCACAGGAAAGGCGAGAGGAACTCCAGGGTCGTACCACCATTCCCAGAGTCCCCCAGATGTCTCAGTCCATTCCAGGGAAACCTGTTTTCCCTGCACTGCTCGACTTTCAAGCCGAGGATCGACTCACACCACGGTGGCACGTGGGAGCCTTGTGGGAAAGCCTCGTGGGAAAGCCGTGGGAAAGCCTCGAGGGAAAGCCACAGATCCCTTGATCCACGCGAAGGGAAGCGTGACACTGCTGCTACAGCTGGGGAGGAAAGCACACGTGCATGCCCCACTCGAGACGAGGACTGACTCCACAGGGGAGACTCAGGAAGTACCCCAAGATCCATGTCAGCACTGGAGAGGAATCCTCAGGTTCCGGCACCTACTCCACAGGTCTTAGGCCCGGCATCGATGGGAGAGGAATCCGAGAGGCCCCCGAGCAACTCGCATGGGGACTGGCCTTTCCTGAGGCCACCGAGTCCCTGAGGTCCCGTCGTAAGTCGAGAGCACCTGCCGCAACTCGAGAAAATCCAGGAGGTTCTCCCCTCCAGGCGAGATGAGGCCCATTTCCGCTGAGGCTTCTCGAGGCTAATCACACCTAATCTCTGGAACTTTCAAAGGGTCCTTCACACCCTTGCTGCAACTCAAGAAGTTCCCCGACATACCCGTCTCGACTCGAGAGGAAGCACGAGAGTCCCGCCACATCCAGAGGAGCCCCGTTTCCGCCTCCTAGCTCGAGAGGAGGGTTCCTTTCCCTGCGTGTTCAGGAAAGAATTCCTGGCCTTCCCATCGCAGCTCAAGAGGGGGCGCTCTCTACAGGAAAGGTGAGAGGAACTCCAGGGTCGTGCCACGATTCCAGAGTCCCCAGATGTCTCAGTCCACTCCAGGGAAACGTGTTTTCCTTGCACTGCCTCGACTTTCAAGCCGAGGAATGACTCACACCACGGTGGCACGTTGGACAGCCATTTGGGAAAGCCTCGTGGGAAAGCCTCGTGGGAAAGCCTCGTGGGAAAGACTCGGGGAAAGCCACAGATTCCTTCATCCACGCGAAGGGAAGCGTGACACTACAGCTACAGCTCGGGAGGAAAGCGCACGTGCATGCCCCAACTCGAGATGAGGACTGACTCCCTTAGGGAGACTCCAAAAGTACCCCAGGAACCATGTCAGCACTGGAGTGGAATCCTCCGGTTCCTGCACCTACTCTACACAAGGTCTTAGGACCCAGCATCGACGGGAGAGGAATCCCGAGAGGCCCCATGCAACTAGCATGGGGACTGGCCTTTCCTGAGGCCACCAGAGCGGGTCCCAGAGGTCCCCGTCGTAAGTCGAGAGCACCTGCCGCAACTAGAGAAAATCCAGGAGGTTCTCCCTTCCAGGCGAGATGAGGCCCATTTCCGGTGAGGCGTCTCGAGGCTAATCACACCGAACATCTGGAATTTCCAAAGGGTCCTTCACACCCTTGCTGCAACTCAAGAAGTTCCCCGACATACCCGTCTCCACTCGAAAGGAAGCACGAGAGTCCGGCCCACATCCAGAGGAGCCCCGTTTCCGCCTCCTAGCTCGAGAGGAGGGATCATTTCCCTTCGTGTTCGGGAAAGAATTCCCGACGTTTCCGTCGCATCTCAAGAAGAGGCGCTCTCCACAGGAAAGGCGAGAGGAACTCCAGGGTCGTGCCACCATTCCCAGAGTCCCTCAGATGTCTCAGTCCAATTCAGGGAAACCTTTTTTCCCTGCACTGCCTCGACTTTCAAGCCGAGGATCGACTCTCACCACGGTGGCACGTGGGACAGCCTTGTGGGAAAGACTCGAGGGAAAGCCTCGTGGGAAAGCCTCGAGGGAAAGCCACAGATCCCTTGATCCACGCGAAGGGAAGCCTGACACTGCTGCTATAGCTGGGGAGGAAAGCGCACGTGCATGCCCCCACTCGAGACGAGGACTGACTCCCCAGGGGAGACTCAGGACGTACCCCAAGATCCATGTCAGGACTGGAGAGGAATCCTCAGGTTCCGGCACCGACTCCACACAAGGTCTTAGGACCCGGCATCGACAGGAGAGGAATCCCGAGAGGCCCCCGTGCAACTCGCATGGGGAATGGCCTTTCCTGAGGCCACCAGAGCATGTCCCTGAGGTCCCCGTCGTAAGTGGAGAGAAACTGCTGCAACTCGAGAAAATCCAGAAGGTTCTCCCCTCCAGGCGAGATGAGGCCCATTTCCAATGAGGCCTCTCGAGGCTAATCACACCTAACCTCTGGAACTTCCAAAGGGTACATCACCCACTTGTTGCAACTCAAGAAGTTCCCCGACATAACCGTCTCCACTTGAGAGAAAGCTCGAGCCTCCCGCCGACATCCAGAGGAGCCCCGTTTCCGCCTCCTAGCTCGAGAGGAGGGATCCTTTCCCTGCGTGTTCGGGATAGAATTCCCGGCGTTTCCATCGCATCTCAAGAGGAGGCGCTCTCCACAGGAAAGGCGAGAGGAACTCCAGGGTCGAGCCACCATACTCAGAGTCCCCCAGATGTCTCAGTCCATTCCAGGGAAACCAGTTTTTCCTGCACTGCCTCGACTTTCAAGCCGAGGATCGACTCACACCACGGTGGCACGTGGGACAGCCCTGTGGGAAAGCCTCGTGGGAAAGCCTCCTGCAAAAACCTCAATGAAAGCCACAGATTTCTTCATCCACGCGAAGGGAAGCATGACACTGCTGCTACAGCTCGGGAGGAAAGTGCACGTGCATGACCTAAGTCGAGACGAGGACTGAATCCCCGGTGGAGACTCCAGAAGTACCCCAAGACCATGTCAGCACTAGAGAGGAATCCTCAGGTTCCGGCACGGACTCCACAAAGATCTTAGGCCCCGTCATTGACGGGAGAGGAATCCCGAAAGGCCCCGGAGCAACTCGCATGGGGACTGGCCTTTCCTGAGGCCACCAGAGCGGGTCCCTGAGGTCCCCATTGTAAGTCGAGAGCACCTGCCGCACCTCGAGAAAATCCAGGAGGTTCTCCTTCCAGGCGTGATTAGGCGCATTTCCGCTGAGGCATCTCGAGGCTAATCACACCTAACCTCTTGACTTTCCAAAGGGTCCTTCACACCCTTGCTGCAAGTCAAGAAGTTCCCCAACTTACCCGTCTCTACTGGAGAGGAAGCACGAGATTCCCGCCCTCATCCAGAGAAGCCCCGTTTCCGCCTCATAGCTCGAGAGCAGGGATATTTCCCTGCGTGGTCGGGAAAGAAATCCCGGCGTTCCCGTCGCATCTCAAGAGGAGGTGCTCTCCACAGGAAAGGCGAGAGGAACTCCAGGGTCGTGCCACCATTCCCAGAGTCCCCCAGATGTCTCAGTCCATTCCAGGGAAACCTGTTTTCCCTGCACTGCCTCGACTTTCAAGCCGAGGATCGACTCACACCAAGGTGGCACGTGGGACAGCCCTGTGGGAAAGCCTCGAGGGAAAGCCTCGTGGGAAAGCCTCGAGGGAAAGTTGCAGATCCCTTGATCCACGCGAAGGGAAGCATGACACTGCTGCTACATCTCGGGAGGAAAGCGCACGTGCATGCCCCCACTCGAGACGAGGACTGACTCCCCTGGGGAGACTCAGAAGTACCCCAAGATCCATGTCAGCACTGGAGAGGAATCCTCAGGTTCCGGCACCGACTCCACACAAGATCTTAGGCCCGGCATCGACGGAGGAATCCCGAGAGGCCCCGAGCAACTCGCTTGGGGACTGGCCTTTCCTGAGGCCACCAGAGCGGGTCCCTGAGGTCCCGTCGTAAGTCGAGAGCACCTGCCGCAACTCGAGAAAATCCAGGAGGTTCTCCCGCCAGGCGAGATGAGGCCCATTTCCGCAGAGGTCTCGAGGCTAATCACACCTAACCTCTGGAACTTCCAAAGGGTCCTTCACACCTTTGCTGCAACTCAAGAAGTTCCCCGACATACCCGTCTCCACTCGAGAGGAAGCCAGAGTCCCGCCACATCCAGAGGAGCCCCGTTTCCGCCCTCCTCGAGAGGGAGGATCCTTTCCCTGCGTGGTCGGGAAGAATTCCCGGCGTTTCCGTCGCATCTCAAGAGGAGGCGCTCTCCACAGGAAAGGCAGAGGAACTCCAGGGTCGAGCCACCATTCCAGAGTCCCCAGATGTCTCAGTCCATTCCAGGGAAACCTGTTTTCCTGCACTGCCTCGACTTTCAAGCGAGGATCGACTCACACCACGGTGGCACGTGGGACAGCCCTGTGGGAAAGCCTCGTGGGAAAGCCTCCTGCAAAAACCTCAATGAAAGCCACAGATTTTTGATCCACGCGAAGGGAAGCATGACACTGCTGCTACAGCTCGGGAGGAAAGCGCACGTGCATGACCTAAGTCGAGACGAGGACTGACTCCCCTGGGAGACTCCAGAAGTACCCAAGATCCATGTCAGCACTGGAGAGGAATCCTCAGGTTCCGGCACCGACTCCACACAAGGTCTTAGGCCCGGCATCGACGGAGAGGAATCCGCAGAGGCCCGACTCGCATGGGGACTGGCTTCCCTGATCCCTGAGGTCCCGTC
>NW_017190469.1:0-11273 GCF_001704415.2 Capra hircus | reverse complement strand
TGAATGTGCCGGGTCTCGTGCTTCTCTCGATTGAGCTTCAGAGGAGCCCGTTTCTGCCTCCTAGCTCGAGAGGAGGGATCCTTTCCCTGCGTGGTCGGGAAAGAATTCCCGGTGTTCCCGTCGCATCTCAAGAGGAGGCGCTCTCCACAGGAAAGGCGAGAGGAACTCCAGGGTCGTGCCACCATTCCCAGAGTCCCCCAGATGTCTCAGTCCATTCCAGGGAAACCTGTTTTCCCTGCACTGCGTCGACTTTCAAGCCGAGGATCGACTCACACCACGGTGGCACGTGGGACAGCCCTGTGGGAAAGCCTCGTGGGAAAGCCTCGTGGGAAAGCCTCGAGGGAAAGCCACAGATCCCTTGATCCACGCGAAGGGAAGCGCAACCCTGCTGCTACAGCTAGGGAGGAAAGCGCACGTGCATGCCCCCACTCGAGACGAGGACTGACTCCCCTGGGGAGACTCCAGAAGTACCCCAAGATCCATGTCAGCACTGGAGAGGAATCCTCAGGTTCCGGCACCGACTCCACACAAGGTCTTAGGCCCCGGCATCGACGGGAGAGGAATCCCGAGAGGCCCCCGAGCAACTCGCATGGGGACTGGCCTTTCCTGAGGCCACCAGAGCGGGTCCCTGAGGTCCCCGTCGTAAGTCGAGAGCACCTGCCGCAACTCGAGAGAAATCCAGGAGGTTCTCCCCTCCAGGCGAGATGAGGCCCATTTACCGCTGAGACGTCTCGAGGCTAATCACACCTAACCTCTGGAACTTCCAAAGGGTCCTTCACACCCTTGCTGCAACTCAAGAAGTTCCCCGACTTACCCGACTCCACTCGAGAGGAAGCACGAGACTTCTGCCCACATCCAGAGGAGCCCCGTTTGCGCCTCCTAGCTCGAGAGGAGGGATCCTTTCCTGCGTGGTCGGGAAAGAATTCCTGGTGTTCCTGTCGCATCTCAAGAGGAGGCGCTCTCCACAGGAAAGGCGAGAGGAACTCCAGGGTCGTGCCACCATTCGCAGAGTCCCCCAGATGTCTCAGTCCATTCCAGGGAAAACTGTTTTCCCTGCACTGCCTCGACTTTCAAGCTGAGGATCGACTCACACCACGGTGGCACGTGGGACAGTCCTGTGGGAAAGCCTCGTGGGAAAGCCTCGTGGGAAAGCCTCGAGGGAAAGCCACTGATGCCTTGATCCACGCGAAGGGAAGAGTGACACTGCTGCTAAAGCTCGGGAGGAAAGAGCACGTGCATGCCCCCACTCGAGACGAGGACTGACTCCCCTGGGGAGACTCCAGAAGTACCCCAAGATCCATGTCAGCACTGGAGAGGAATCCATCAGGTTTCCGGCACCGACTCCACACAAGGTCTTAGGCGCCGGCATCGACGGGAGAGGAATCCCGAGAGGCCCCCGAGCAACTCGCATGGGGACTGGCCTTTCCTGAGGCCACCAGAGCGGGTCTCTGAGGTCCCCATCGTAAGTCGAGAGCACCTGCCGCAACTCGAGAAAATCCAGGAGGTTCTCCCCTCCAGGCGAGATGAGGCCCATTTCCGCTGAGGCGTCTCGAGGCTAATCACATCTAACATCTGGAACTTCCAAAGGGTCCTTCACACCCTTGCTGCAACTCAAGAAGTTCCCCGACTACCCGGCTCCACTCGAAAGGAAGCACGAGACTCCCGCCCACATCCAGAGGAGACACGTTTGTGCCTCCTAGCTCGAGAGGAGGGATCCTTTCCCTGCGTGGTCGGGAAAGAATTCCCGGCGTTCCCGTCGCATCTCAAGAGGAGGCACTCTCCACAGGAAAGGCGAGAGGAACTGCAGGGTCGTGCCACCATTCCCAGATTCCCGCAGATGTCTCAGTCCATTCCAGGGAAACCTGTTTTCCCTGCACTGCCTCGACTTTCAAGCCGATTTTCGACTCAAACCACGGTGGCACGTGGGACAGCCCTGTGGGAAAGCCTCGTGGGAAAGCCTCGTGGGAAAGCCTCGAGGGAAAGCCACAGATCCCTTGATCCACGCGAAGGGATGCGTGACCCTGCTGCTACAGCTAGGGAGGAAAGCGCACGTGCATGCCCCCACACGAGACGAGGTCTGATTCCCCTGGGGAGACTCCAGAAGTTCCCCAAGATCCATGTCAGCACTGGAGAGGAAATCCTCAGGTTCCGGCACCGACTACACACAAGGTCTTATGCTCCGGCATCGATGGGAGTGGAATCCCGAGAGGCCCCCGAGCAACTCGCATGGGCACTGGCCTTTCCTGAGGCCACCAGAGTGCGTCCCTGAAGTCCCCGTCGTAAGTTGAGAGCACCTGCCGCAACTCGAGAAAATCCAGGAAGTTCTCCCCTCCAGGCGAGGTGAGGCTCACTTCTACTGAGGCATCTCGAGGCTAATCACACCTAACCTCTGGAACTTCCAAAGGGTCCTTCACACCCTTGCTGCAACTCAAGAAGTTCCTCGACATACCCATCTCCACTCGAGAGGAAGAACGAGCGTCCCGCCTACATCCAGAGGAGCCCCTTTTCCGCCTCATAGCTGAAGACAAGGGATCCTTTCCTTGCGGGGTCGGGAAAGAATTCCCGGCGTTCCCGTCGCATCTCAAGAGGAGGCGCTCTCCACAGGAAAGGCGAGAGGGACTCAAGGGTCGTGTCACCATTCCCAGAGTCCCCCAGATGTCTCAGTCCTTTCCAGGGAAAGCTGTTTTCCCTGCACTGCCTCGACTTTCAAGCCGAGGATCGACTCACACCACGGTGGCACGTGGGACAGCCCTGTGGGAAAGCCTCGTGGGAAAGCCTGGAGTGAAAGCAACAGATCCCTTGATCCACGTCAAGGGAAGCGGAACACTGCTGCTACAGCTTGGGAGGAAAGCGCACGTGCATGGCCCCAATCGAGATGAGGACTGACTCCCCTGTGGAGACTACAGAAGTACCCCAAGATCCATGTCAGCACTGGAGAGGAATCCTCAGTTCCGGCACCGACTCCACACAAGGTCTTAGGCCCCGGCATCGACGGGAGAGGAATCCCGAGAGTCCCCCGAGCAACTCGCATGCGGACTGGACTTTCCTGAGGCCACCAGAGCGGGTCCCTGAGGTCCCTGGCGTAAGTCGAGAGCACCTGCCGCAACTCGAGAAAATGCCAGGAGGTTCTACCCTCCAGGCGAGATGAGGCCCATTTCCGCTGAGGCGTCTGGAGGCTAATCACATCTGACATCTGGAACTTCCAAAGGGTCCTTCACACCCTTGCTGCAACTCAAGAAGTTCCCCGACATACCCGTCTCCACTCGAGAGGAAGCACGAGAGTCCCGCCCACATCCAGAGGAGACCCGTTTCCGACTCCTAGCTCGGAGAGGAGGGATCCTTTCTCTGCGTGGTGGGGAAAGAATTCCCCGCGTTCCCGTCGCATGCTCAAGAGGAGGCGCTCTCCACAGGAAAGGCGAGAGGAACTCCAGGGTCGTGCCACCATTCCCAGCGTCCCCCAGATGTCTCAGTCCATTCCAGGGAAACCTGTTTCCCTGCACTGCCTCGACTTTGAAGCCGAGGATCGACTCACACCACGGTGGCACGTGGGACAGCCCTGTGGGAAAGCCTCGTGGGAAAGCCTCGGGAAGTCGGGGAAAGCCACAGATCCCTTGATCTACGCGAATGGGAAGCGTGACACTGCTGCTACAGCTCGGGAGGAAAGCGCACGTGCATGCCCCCACTCGAGACGAGGACTGACTCCCCTGGGGAGACTCCAGAAGTACCCCAAGATCCATGTCAGCACTGGGAGAGGAATCCTCAGGTTCCGGCACCGACTCCACACAAGATCTTAGGCCCCGGCATCGACGGGAGAGGAATCCCGAGAGGCCCCCGAGCAACTCGCATGGGGACTGGCCTTTCCTGAGGCCACCAGAGCGGGTCCCTGAGGTCCCCGTCGTAAGTCGAGAGCACCTGCCGCAACTCGAGAAAATCCAGGAGGTTCTCCCCTCCAGGCGAGATGAGGCCCATTTCCGCTGAGGCGTCTCGAGGCTAATCACACCTAACCTCTGGAACTTCCAAAGGGTCCTTCACACCCTTGCTGCAACTCAAGAAGTTCCCCGACATACCCGTCTCCACTCGAGAGGAAGCACGAGAGTCCCGCCCACATCCAGAGGAGACCCGTTTCCGCCTCCTAGCTCGAGAGGAGGGATCCTTTCCTGCGTGGTCGGGAAAGAATTCCCGGCGTTCCCGTCGCATCTCAAGAGGAGGCGCTCTCCACAGGAAAGGCGAGAGGAACTCCAGGGTCGTGCCACCATTCCCAGAGTCCCCCAGATGTCTCAGTCCATTCCAGGGAAACCTGTTTTCCCTGCACTGCCTCGACTTTCAAGCCGAGGATCGACTCACACCACGGTGGCACGTGGGACAGCCCTGTGGGAAAGCCTCGTGGGAAAGCCTCGTGGGAAAGCCTCGAGGGAAAGCCACAGATCCCTTGATCCACGCGAAGGGAAGCGTGACACTGCTGCTACAGCTAGGGAGGAAAGCGCACGTGCATGCCCCCACTCGAGACGAGGACTGACTCCCCTGGGGAGACTCCAGAAGTACCCCAAGATCCATGTCAGCACTGGAGAGGAATCCTCAGGTTCCGGCACCGACTCCACACAAGGTCTTCAGGCCCCGGCATCGACGGGAGAGGAATCCCGAGAGGCCCCCGAGCAACTCGCATGGGGACTGGCCTTTCCTGAGGCCACCAGAGCGGGTCCCTGAGGTCCCCGTCGTAAGTCGAGAGCACCTGCCGCAACTCGAGAAAATCCAGGAGGTTCTCCCCTCCAGGCGAGATGAGGCCCATTTCTGCTGAGGCGTCTCGAAGGCTAATCACAGCTAACCTCTGGAACTTCCAAAGGGATGCTTCACACCCTTGCTGCAACTCAAGACAGTTCCTCGACATACCCGTCTCCACTCGAGAGGAAGCACGAGAGTCCCGCCCACATCCAGAGGAGTCCCGTTTCCGCCTCCTAGCTCGAGAGGAGGGATCCTTTCCCTGTGTGGTCGGGAAAGAATTCCCGGCGTTCCCGTCGCATCTCAAGAGGATCTGCGCTCTCCACAGGAAAGGCGAGAGGAACTCCCAGGGTCGTGCCACCATTCCCAGAGTCCCCCAGATGTCTCAGTCCATTCCAGGGAAACCTGTTTTCCCTGCACTGCCTCGACTTTCAAGCCGAGGATCGACTCACACCACGGTGGCACGTGGGACAGCCCTGTGGGAAAGCCTCGTGGGAAAGCTCACAGATCCCTTGATATACGCGATGGGAAGCGTGACACTGCTGCTACAGCTCGGGAGGAAAGCGCACGTGCATGCCCCCACTCGAGACGAGGACTGACTCCCCTGGGGAGAATCCAGAAGTACCCCAAGATCCATGTCAGCACTGGAGAGGAATCCTCAGGTTCCGGCACCGACTCCACACAAGATCTTAGGCCCCGGCATCGACGGGAGAGGAATCCCGAGAGGCCCCCGAGCAACTCGCATGGGGACTGGCCTTTCCTGAGGCCACCAGAGCGGGTCCCTGAGGTCCCCGTCGTAAGTCGAGAGCACCTGCCGCAACTCGAGAAAATCCAGGAGGTTCTCCCCTCCAGGTCGAGATGAGGCCCATTTCCGCTGAGGCGTCTCGAGGCTAATCACACCTAACCTCTGGAACTTCCAAAGGGTCCTTCACACCCTTGCTGCAACTCAAGAAGTTCCCCGACATACCCGTCTCCACTCGAGAGGAAGCACGAGAGTCCCGCCCACATCCAGAGGAGCCTGGTTTCCGCCTCCTAGCTCGAGAGGAGGGATCCTTTCCCTGCGTGGTCGGAAAGAATTCCCGGCGTTCCCGTCGCATCTCAAGATGAGGCGCTCTCCACAGGAAAGGCGAGAGGAACTCCAATGTCGAGCCACATTCCCAGAGTCCCCCAGATGTCTCAGTCCATTCCAGGGAAACCTGTTTTCCCTGCACTGTTTCGACTTTCAAGCCGAGGAACGACTCACAACACGGTGGCACGTGGGACAGCCCTGTGGGAAAGCCTCGTGGGAAAGCCTCGTGGGAAAGCCTCGAGGGAAAGCCACAGATCCCTTGATCCACGCGAAGGAAAGCGTGACACTGCTGCTACAGCTCGGGAGGAAAGCGCACGTGCACGCCCCCACTCGAGACGAGGACTGAGTCCCCTGGGGAGACTCCAGAAGTACCCCAAGATGCATGTCAGCACTGGAGAGGAATCCTCAGCTTCCGACACCGACTCCACACATGGTCTTACACCCCGGCATCGACGGGAGAGGAATCCCGAGAGGCCCCTGAGCAACTCGCATGGGGATTGGCCTTTCCTGAGGCCACCAGAGCAGGTCCCTGAGGTCCCCGTCGTAAGTCGAGAGCACCTGCCGCAACTCGAGAAAATCCAGGAGGTTCTCCCCTCCAGGCGAGATGAGGCCCATTTCCGCTGAGGCGTCTCGAGGCTAATCACACCTAACTTCTGGAACTTCCAAAGGGTCCTTCACACCCTTGCTGCAACTCAAGAAGTTCCCCGACATACCCGTCTCCACTCGAGAGGAAGCACGAGAGTCCCGCCCACATCCAGAGGAGCCCCGTTTCCGCCTCCTTGCTCGAGAGACGGGTTCCTTTCGCTGCGTGGTCGGGAAAGAATTCCCGGCGTTCCTGTCGCATCTCAAGAGGAGGCACTCTCCACAGGAAAGGCGAGAGGAACTCCAGGGTCGTGCCACCATTCCCAGAGTCCTCCAGATGTCTCAGTCCATTCCAGGGAAACCTGTTTTCCCTGCACTGTTTCGACTTTCAAGCCGAGGATCGACTCACACCACGGTGGCACGAGGGACTGCCCTGTGGGAAAGCCTCGTGGGAAAGCCTCGCGGAAAAGGCTCGAGGGAAAGCCACAGATCCCTTGATGCACGCGAAGGGAAGCGTGACACTGCTGCTACAGCTCGGGAGGAAATCACACGTGCATGCCCTCAGTCGAGATGAGGACTGACTCCCCTGGGGAGACTCCAGAAGTACCCCAAGTTCCATGTCAGCACTGGAGAGGAATCCTCAGGTTCCGGCACCCACTCACACACAAGATCTCAGGCCCCGGCATCACCGGGAGAGGAATCCCGAGAGGCCCCCGAGCAACTCGCATGGGGACTGGCCTTTCCTGAGGCCTCCAGAGCGGGTCCCTGAGGTCCCTGTCGTAAGTCGAGAGCACCTGCCGCAACTTGAGAAAATGCAGGAGGTTCTCCACTCCAGGCGAGATGAGTCCCATTTCCGCTGAGGCGTCTGGAGGCTAATCACATCTAACATCTGGAACTTCCAAAGGGTCCTTCACACCCTTGCTGCAACTCAAGAAGTTCCCCGACATACCCGTCTCCTCTCGTGAGGAAGCACGAGAGTCCCGCCCACATCCAGAGGAGACCTGTTTCCGCCTCCTAGCTCGAGAGGAGGGATCCTTTCCCTGCGTGGTGGGGAAAGAATTCCCCGCGTTCCCATCGCATCTCAAGAGGAGGCGCTCTCCACAGGAAAGGCGAGAGGAACTCCAGGGTCGTGCCACCATTCCCAGAGTCCCCCAGATGTCTCAGTCCATTCCAGGGAAACCTATTTTCCCTGCACTGCCTCTACTTTGAAGCCGAGGATCGACTCACACCACGGTGGCACGTGGGACAGCCCTGTGGGAAAGCCTCTTGGGAAAGCCTCGTGGGAAAGCCTCGAGGGAAAGCCACAGATCCCTTGATGCACGCGAAGGGAAGCGTGACACTGCTGCTACAGCTCGGGAGGAAAGCGCACGTGCATGCCCCCACTCGAGGCTAGGACTGACTCCCCTGGGTAGACTCCAGAAGTACCCCAAGATCCATGTCAACACTGGAGAGGAATCCTCAGGTTCCGGCACCGATTCCTCACAAGGTCTTAGGCCCCAGCATCGACGGGAGAGGAATCCCGAGAGGCTCCCGAGCAACTCGCATGTGGACTGGCGTTTCCTGAGGCCACCATAGCGGATCCCTATGGTCCCCGTCGTAAGTCGAGAGCACCTGCCGCAACTCGAGAAAATCCAGGAGGTTCTCCCCACCAGGCGAGATGAGGCCCATTTCCGCTGAGGCGTCTAGAGGCTAATCACATCTAACATCTGGAACTTCCAAAGGGTCCTTCACACCCTTGCTGCAACTCAAGAAGTTCCCCGACATACCCGTCTCCACTCGAGAGAAAGCACGAGAGTCCCGCCCACATCCAGAGGAGCCCCGTTTCCGCCTGATAGATCCAGAGGAGGGATCGTTTCCCTGTGTGGTCGTGAAAGAATTCCCGGCGTTCCCGGCGCATCTCAAGAGGAGGCGCTCTCCACAGGAAAGGCAAGAGGAACTCGAGGGTCGTGCCACCATTCCCAGAATCCGCCAGAAAATTCCTTGTCGGGAATTTTATTGGCCTTCCGCGTAAACCTAGCTATTCAGCCTTTTTCCTCCAGTTAATCTTCTTACTACCCTATAATTTCTTAATCTCATCTTACATTAATAAATACACAAGACTTTCCACGTCAACGCCGTCCATCCGTCGAATTCCCTGGATCCAGCGGGGCAGGACCCCGGCACACTGAGATATCTGGGGGACTCTTGGAATGATGGCACAACACTGGAGTTTCTCTCGCCTTTCCTTTGGAGAGCGCCTCCTCATGAGATGCGACGGGAACACCTGGAATTCTTTCCGGAACATACAGGAAAAAGATACCTGACCGCGAGGTACGAGGCGGAAACGGGGCTCCTCTGGATGTGGGCGGGACTCTCGTGCTTCTTCTCGAGTGGAGTCAGATATGTTGGGGAACTTCTTGAGTTGTAGCAAGGGTGTGAAGGACCCTTTGGAAGTTCCAGGGGTTAGGTGTGATTAGCCTCGAGACACCTGAGTGGAAATGGGTCTCATCTCGCCTGGAGGGGAGAACCTCCTGGATTTTCTCGAGTTGCGGCAGGTGCTCTTGACTTACGACGGGGACCTCAGGGACCCGCTCTGGTGGCCTCAGGAAAGGCCAGTCCCCATGCGAGTTGCTCGGGGGCCTCTCGGGATTCCTCTCCCTTCGACGCCGGGGCCTAAGACCTTGTGTGGAGTCGGTGCCGGAACCTGAGGATTCCTCTCCAGTGCTGACATGCATCTTGCGGTACTTCTGGAGTCTCCCCAGGGGAGTCAGTCCTCGTCTCGAGTGGGGGCATGCACGTTCGCTTTCCTCCCGAGCTGTAGCAGAACTGTCACGCTTCCCTTCGCTTGGATCAAGGGATCTGTGGCTTTCCCTCGAGGCTTTCCCTCGAGGCTTTCCCACGAGGCTTTCCCACAGGGCTGTCCCACGTGCCACCGTGGTGTGAGTCCATCCTCGGCTTGAAAGTCGAGGCAGTGCAGGGAAAACAGGTTTCCCTGGAATGGACTGAGACATCTGGGGGACTCTGGGAATGGTGGCACGACCCTGGAGTTCCTCTCGCCTTTCCTGTGGAGAGCGCCTCCTCTTGAGATGAGACAGGAACGCCGGGAGTTCTTTCCCGACCATGCAGGGAAAGGATCCCTCCTCTCGAGCTAGGAGGCGGAAACGGGGCTCCTCTGGATGTGGGCGGGACTCTCGTTCTTCCTCTCGAGTGGAGAGAGGTATGTCGGGGATCTTCTTGAGTTGCAGCAAGGGTGTGAAGAACCCTTTGGAAGTTTCAGAGGTTAGGTGTGATTAGACTCGAGACGCCTCAGCGGAAATGGGCCTCATCTCGACTGCAGGGGAGAACCTCCTGGGTTTTCTTGAGTTTCAGCAGGTGCTCTCCAGTTACGACCGGGACTTATGTAACCCGCTCTGGTCCGCTCAGGTAATGCCAGTCGACTTGCGAGTTGCTAAGGGGCCTCTCGGGATTCCTCTCCGGTCGATGACGGGGCCTAAGACCTTTTTTGGAATCGGTGCCCGAACCTGAGGTTTCCTCTCCAGTGCTGAAATGGATCTTGGGGTACTACTGGAGTCTCCACAGGGGAGTCATCTTCGTCTCCAATGTGGGCATGCACGTGCGCTTTTCTCCCGAGCATTAGGAGCAGAGTCAATTTTCCCGTTGGGTTGATCAAGGGGTTTCTTGTTTTCCCTCGAGGCTTTCCCACGAGGCTTTCCCACGAGGCTTTCCCACAGGGCTGTCCCACGTGCCACCATCGTGTGAGTCGGTCCTCCGCGTGAACGTCGAGGCAGTGCAGGGTAAACAAGTTCCTCTGGAAAGGACTGAGACATCTGGGGGACTCTTGGAATGGTGGAACGACCCTGGAGTTCCTCTCGCCTTTCCTGTGGAGAGCGCCTCCTCATGAGATGCGACTGGGAACACCGGGAATTCTTTCCGGAACATACAGGGAAAAGATACCTGACCGCGAGGTACGAGGCGGAAACGGGGCTCCTCTGGATGTGGACAGGACTCTCGTGCTTCCTCTCGAGTGGAGTCAGATATGTTGGGGAACATCTTGAGTTGTAGCAAGGGTGTGAAGGACCCTTTGGAAGTTCCAGGGTTAGGTGTGATTAGCCTCGAGACGCCTGAGTGGAAATGGGCCTCATCTCGCCTGGAGGGGAGAACCTCCTGGATTTTCTCGAGTTGCGGCAGGTGCTCTTCAGACTTACGACGGGGACCTCAGGGACCCGCTCTGGTGGCCTCAGGAAAGGCCAGTCCCATGCGAGTTGCTCGGGGGCCTCTCGGATTCCTCTCCCTTCGATGCCGGGGCCTAAGACCTTGTGTGGAGTCGTGCCGGAACCTGAGGATTCCTCTCCAGTGCTGACATGGATCTTGGCGGTACTTCTGGAGTCTCCCCAGGGGAGTCAGTCCTCGTCTCGAGTGGGGGCATGCACGTTGCGCTTTTCCTCCGAGCTGTAGCAGCAGTGTCACGCTTCCCTTCGCGTGGATCAAGGGATCTGTGGCTTTCCCTCGAGGCTTTCCCACGAGGCTTTCCCACGAGGCTGTCCCACGTGCCACCGTGGGTGTGAGTCGATCCTCGGCTTGAAAGTGGAGGCAGTGCAGGGAAAACAGGTTTCCCTGCAGAGGACTGAGACATCTGGGGGACTCTGGGAATGGTGGCACGACCCTGGAGTTCCTCTCGCCTTTCCTGTTGGAGAGCGCCTCCTCTTGAGATGCGACCGGGAACGCCGGGAATACTTGATCCGACCACGCAGGGAAAGGATCCCTCCTCTCGAGCTAGGAGGCGGAAATGGGGCTCCACTGGATGTGCGGCGGGACTCTCGTGCTTCTCTCGGTGGAGAACGGGTATGTTGGGAACTTCTTGAGTTGCAGAAAGGTTGTGAAGGACCCTTTGGAAGTTCCAGAGGTTTGGTCTGATTAGCCTCGAGAC